>NC_056743.1:1299050684-1299098184 GCF_019279795.1 Protopterus annectens | reverse complement strand
AACACTGGTTGCAGTAGGCTGCATAGACTACAAAAGTTGAGTGGCAGTCGTGTTGGGCTTTGAACTGCACCGTGATGTTGCAGTGTTGAAAAGTGTAGGATGTGCCTGAGTGTATGAAAGGGCAGACTACACAATGCTTGCAAGGTCCCATACCTTTGGGGTTTTGTGGGTTAGCAGGCTCATGGGGTCTGCGCCATTCCTGAGTATGGGGGTCTCTTTCCTTTCAAAGGTTTGTTTAAGAGTTCTGGTCTTCTTGTATGAAAAGACAGGCTCATTACCCACTATCTGATGGGTGTTGTAGTCCACTCTTATTATGTTCCAGCTTTTGCCAATGATATCCCTAATGGGTTGCATATCTCGGCTGATGGGGATGGGGAAACTACAGTTTCTGTTATTGGGTTCAGTAGTTCTGGTGGTCACCTGGGGGGTGAAGCCATGAGTAAGGATGGGTGGGTGTCTGTCTGATCTGTGGGAGGCCACTTCTTGAAACACATCCTCCACTAGTTGTTTGGGGTAATGTCGGCGGATGAACATTTCTGAAAGGAATTGGCTTTCCTTGAGGAAGGTATCATCGTCAGAGATGATCCTGGAGAGGCGGATGTACTGCCCTTTGAGCACATTCTTCTTCATAAAGAAGGGGTGCTGACTATTGAAATCCAGGAAGTTGTTCCTGTAAGTGTTCTTCCGGTACACATCGGAGGTAAGGCTGCCAGTGCTGGGGTCAATGGTTAACTGAGTATCAAGGAAGGAGATGTGGGTCCCTCATCCTGAGACTACAAAGTCTAGGTATGGGATGCTGTTTGTGAGAGTCGTAAGGAAGGTGTCCAGCTCGGTGTTGTCACCCTCCCACACGAAAAAAATATCGTCAATAAAATGACGGTATAAGTGGGCTTTGTGGAAGCCTTGTATATGGGTCAAGGTCTCCTTCTCCCATGTGCTGAGGACTAGGTTGGCAAAAGGGGGGGCCATTTTGGAACCCATCGCCACCCCCTTGGTCTGTAGGTAGATGGCTCCACTGAAGTAGAAAAAGTTGCTTCTCAGAACCACTGTGGTTAAAGCTATAAGCATTTCAGTTTCAAAAACATTGTATTTAGCATGCTTGTTAAGAAACAGTTCTAACGCTTCCAAACCGTCACTGTGGGGGATGTTGGAGTATAATGCTACTACGTCTAGCGTTACTAACATGCATTTTGAAAAATCAATATTGCTCTCATGCAAAATGTTAAAGTCCCAGGAGTCCTTGATGTAAAAATCCGTTGCCTGAACTAGCGGGTTGAAAATGAAGTCCAGGTATTCCGATATTGTCTCTGTCTTGGTTTTATAGTTAGAGACGATGAGCCTGAATGGGGGGTCGGTGGGGTCCTTGTGTACTTTGGGGATGCCGAATGCTCTTCCTAGGCTGGGGTTGTGCACAGACAGAAAACAAATTCCTCAAGGGTGATATGCTGCTTGCATTCCAGGGTTTTGAGCAGCTTATCAATGGTAGTGAAGCTTTTGTTCACTTCATTCAAGGTCACAGCCTTGTAAAAGTCCTGGTTAAGTAGCAAATTGTTAAGTTTCTGTACATAGGTTTCCTGCTCCATAAGTACAAGACCCGTTCCTTTATCTGCTTTCATGATACGCAGATTGTGATCCTGGCTTAAGTCCCGCATGGCATCCAGTTCCGCTGGTGACAGATTGTACCATTTATGGGAGTGGGACTCATTAAGAAGCCCTCTGAGATCTTGCTCACACACTCTTTGGAAGGCTGAAAGCGTGTTGTTGAGGGCCGGGGTGAATAGACTCTTTTTTCTGGGGGCTGTGAGTGTATCAGGAACGTCGGAGGATTCTGAGTCTGTGTCCTCTGTGTTACTCAGAAGCACTTTCAGATTTAGTTTTCTGAGATAAAGCCTGAGATCCAGCAGAACGTCAGTGATCTGTGCTCTTTGTGATGGCAAAAAGGAGAAGCCCTTGTTTAATAAGCTCACATGGGCCTCTGAGAGATTTCTGTTAGTTAAATTGAAAAGTGTGCTGGTGAGTTGCAACTCCCGCTCCCCTAGTACCTCCTCGTGGAGCTCCTGGTGTTCATGGGTCTGCCGACATGTGTCCAGCGGCTCGATCCTCTCCCTCTGCCCGTGGTTCTCAGTCCTCCCCTCCCTCTCCCGTTGTACTGGTGAGTTGCCCCCGTGCTGAGGGCTGGACTGCCTGGTCCTTGTTGCCATAAAAAAGGCTGCTGGGGTTGCTCTCTGTTGAGCTCGTTAGCCCCGCTGGCTGGGCTTCCTGCCATGGGAGTAGGTACGGGAGGAGGGGGGTTGGTGATAAGCTCTGCTTGTTGTATGGTGGCATCTGTAGCCTGTGGAGGAGGTGGGGGTGATCCTGTGGATGCGGTGGTGGTCGTTGGGGGTTGCCTCGTGTAGCCGTTGGTTGTTCCCCGATGTCTTTCATTAGGTAGTTTGTATGCGTGGTTGTCCCGGTATTGTTGTAGATCACGGTTGAGCTTTTTCTGTTTCCTGAAGATGAGGGTGGCTACGTGCCTGGTGATTTTGGGAGTAATATTATCGAAAAGGTGCTTGTAGTTTCCAAAGTCAGGCTGCGTTAGGATTTGTTCCTGCAGTTTGAGGATGTCTTCCTTCATTAATTCCAGCCGTTCCTGGTTGTAAGTGATGAGCAGGTTGAGTGAGGAAAGGCCTGCTTCGTTGTAGAGCTTGACCAGGTCAGTGAAAATGCCTGTGTCTTTCGTGATCCCATTTGGGAATCTGTAAAATCTGAGTTCCTGTGGCACGATCTTGTGGTGAACGCAAGATCTTAGAAAGTAGATGTCGTACTCAATGTTTTTATAGGTGATTAGTTTCCTTTCCAGGTTGTAGATGAGGTTTCTGCAGGTAGTGTTGATCTGCTGCGAGTCAGTCCTGTTGGTTGCCTGTGGTGCATCCCTTAATCCATTTGTGTCAAGGAATGGGTTCCTTTCTCTGAGACCTTCTACGAAGTGTATAATGGACTCCGTGGCTGGATTAGGTGGTGGAGTTTCTATCTGGTTGTCTCTTGGAGTGGCTGCAGAAGGCCTCTGTTCACTCAGTTGGTTGCTGAGGTTGGGCGATGTGGCTGGAGGCGAGAGGCTGGAGTTGGATACTGGTGAGAGGCTTAAGGGGAAGCCTCTGTTTTCAGGTTGCAACACTCTGCATCTGTCGAGAATGTGTTGTGCCCTGCTTAGGGTGGCATGGTACTCCTGGAGCAGTGTCTCGAAGTCCTGGCTGGATGTCTGCAAGCTGTCGAATAAGTACTGGCTACTAGAGCCTGGTTCCATACTTAGTGTGCTATCCATTGGTGCGTTCGGAGGAAGATAATTAAGAAAAACAAAACCGAATAAGACTAGGAAGAAATAAACTTATACTACTGAAGTAGTATAAGTTTTCAGTAGTATAAGTTTATTTCTTCCTAGTCTTATTCGGTTTTGTTCTATATATATATATATATATATATATATATATATATATATATATATATATATATATTTATCTATACGGGTATACCTGACATGGTCGACAGTTCATATGGTCGACAGTTTATTTGGTCGACAGTTCACTTGATCGACAAGCATTTTAGATGGGGGGCTTCGCCCCCAATGTGGGGGGCTGTGCCCCCCACACCCCCCCTAACTATATGCATCAACTCCGGGGTTGCACAACATTGGGGAAGGGGGCAAATCTGCTTGTCGACCAAATGAGTGTTGATTATATGAACTGTCGACCATGTGAAGGGGACCCATATATATATATATATATATATATATATATATATATATATATATATATATATATGTATATGTATATATATCTATAGATAGATAGATAAACTCCATGTAGGAATAGTGTTATGCCTACACAGAGTGAATGGTGTCCACATCCGCATAGCCTTAACAGCAACGCGCCTTACATATTAATGAACACATGCTACTAATAACGGCTCAGTGGACACGAACACTGAAGGAGTGCAGGGGGCATTTTCAGTAGTGCACGCAGTTCCAACATGCCCCCTGTACTCTGAAAGTGCCGTACGGCACTTTCTAAATGCTTTCAGTGTCCACGGACTACGTTTGGGTCTCAGGGTGAAGAAATGACAGTTTCCTTAAATAAGTCAACAGCCAGCATACCCCCAGGTCAAAGGAGCCCGACAAATCACAGCCAACATTCCAAACATGGAGTTTTGGGTACCAGACAATGCCAATGTAGTCAATTCAACAACAGAGAGGATTTATGGCAAGGATTTAATATTTCTGACTGGTTGAATAGGGATGGACACTGTGATTTTGTTTTCTCATCGGAACACATCATCCAAGGTACTGTAGATCAAAACTTTAAATTTTGGAGAAAGATGTGTTTAGATTAAGAAAACTACAAGTGGAAAATCATTATCTAATGGAATGTTTAAAACGAGAGCAGATCCCGAAGGGACTAAGGTGTTGGAAGTTTCCAAATAGGCTGGTTAACCGCTCTGAACTTCACACAGACTTATTGGCTATGTTTAACCGTCATGGTTGTGAGTTATTTGAGCTTTTGTTAAAAGATGATAAAAAGTTTAATCTATTAAAAGAAGCTGTGAATAGACTGGATGAACAAATAAAATAAGATTTGTGTTTTCCTTTAAAAGTGAATGAGTATAATGCTATTTTTGTAAATGTGGATAAAAGTATTGCTGGTATTAAAGACGTAAAAAGTTAGAAAGAGACAGAAAGCAGTATGAGTCAGGACAGGCCTATTCTTTACCAAAGGGCAATATTGGGTCTAATTCTGCGCAAATTGAACTCATAGATGAAGGGTCTATACATGAAGGAGAGGGAAGGGACACAACTGAAGATTATCAAGAGGTCAATGACAACTATGAAAATGTCCCTTTAAGACCCCCCCCCCCCCCCCCCGGAAGTCAGAGAGAATCAGGAACCTTCAGCACAACTGCAACAACAACAAGTCATACAGCAGGAGTTCCTGGAATGGCCGTGGATGAGGGAAAGCAACATATAGGACGGTGGGGAGGGGGAGAGGGACAGGCAATGCTGGGAATTGGTAGGAACAGAGAGTGAAGACCTGGGGTTATATGATGACAATTTGAATTGTAATGTTATATACAATAAATATCAGGATTTTAAAATTTACAACTTGTCTAACACCCAGGTCACTGTAGAATGGGCCAATCTGTTTCAAAAAGGACTCAATTTTGTACCCTTAAAAAATGCCAGAATAGAAAGAACACTACTGGATTTCATGGTGTACATCAGGAAACTGAATCTTGACATGGTTCTAAATAGAGAAAATGAGAATCAAAGTATCCCAGCATGTAGGAAAACTAGCATATTTAACCCCCCCCCCCTTACAACTGTTTGAAATTATGTGTGTTAATGATTTTAGGAACATCTGTAAACACAGTAAGACCTCTAGGAGTGAAGGCAATTTGACACAAGATGAAGAAAAATTAAGTAAAATTTTGAACAAGTCAATAAGTGTCATGAAACCGGAAAAAGCGTAAGGGTTGGTGGTGATGGATCAGCAGCGGTATGGGGATAGTATGTTAAGTCACTTGTTTGGGGATGGAGTTGAACAAGTTTCAGTGAATGAATTAAATATAGCATACAAAAACCTTGATGCAACCCTGTATGAACTTTTACTTAATCAGATTTCCAAACAGGAATATGACTTTATAGTACAAACAAATCCTAGGATTCCAACAATCTTTGGCATCCCCCAAGATCCACAAAGACATCACCAACCCTCCCTTAAGGCCTATAGTTGACGCTAAGGCCTCAAAGACCCTGACTACTCCCAAATTCCTAGACTTTCAGTTGAAAAATTGTTTTAGTAAATTCCCTCATATTATAAAAGACTCTTGGGACTGCCTAAGAAAGATTAATCAGGATTTGTATAGGGAAGACATAAGTTTAGCAACAGTGGATGTGAAAGACCTCTTCAATGTCATACCACTTTCTGAAGGAGTGAACTGGTTTTATGATTTTTTGTGTAAGAACACTGAATTTACACATACTAGGGTACTTACATTCAGGACACTGAGTCCTAGAAAATAACTACATTTTGTTCGGGGGCCAACTTTTCAGACAGACATCGGGGGTTGCCAAGGGGGAAGTGTGTGCCCCCGTGTTTGCAAATATTGTATTGGCCCAATGGGAGTTAACTAAAGTGTTCCCTTCTGATGGTTACAGTATGTGTAAATTTTATGGTAGATACCTGGATGACATATTAATTCTGTGGGGTGGTAGTGAGGGCCAACTGAAGGAGTTTTTCTCCTACCTCAATACAAATACCTCATTTTTAAGGTTTATGATGGAGACCAACACAGAAAGTATGTTATTTAGATATCCAGGGTCAGGAAAAACAAATAGATATCTACCATTTACAGGAAACCAACATATCAAATACTCTACTCCATTTTGACAGTGGCCACCCCCTGCACCAAAAAAGGTCCCTGGTTAAGGGACAGGGGGTAAGGCTTGCAAGGATGTTAGTGAGTTAGACATGTTTTGTCATGAAAGAGATGTCCCGTCAGATATGTTGGTTAGAAGGGGATATCCACAAGAGTTTGCGGAGCCAGTATTAGAGGATGTCACCTACAAGAGAATATCGATGCACTTTTACCCCTTGTTGGGTCTTGGCAGTAGAGAAAGTAGAAAAGCTGTAGTTAGAGAAGAAATCAATAACAGGAATAGTAACAGCAATATAAGAAAGCCATGACTTTGACATACAACCCCCAATATCCCCAAATTTAGAGATATCCTGTTCAAGAATTGGTTTATCTTACAAAATGACTAACAAGTGGGTAATAAACTACGAGATAAACCATTGGTGGTATACAAAAAAAGACACTTGTATCAAGAATATGTTAGAAAGGAAAAAGGAGGGGGCAAGATTTCAAATTAGTGGTTATACTAGGAAGTGCAGACATTGTTCACAGTGTAAATAAATTTTAGACGGTGACAAAGTGACAACATCCCGGAGTATGGTATAGTGAAGTCCTTGTACAGGAATGACTGTGGAACTATAAAACGTGGTCTACATTGCACTACGTCAAATGTGTAAAAGATACGACATTGGTAAAACAAAAAAAAATTATTCAGATCACGTATTTATTAACATATGTATGACACTGGAAGAGGAAATGTCAACAACGCCTTAGTGAAGCACCTCAATAGGTTTCCAGAACATAATTTTAAATTTACAATACTGGAACATATAGAGGTTAGTGAAAGAGGGGGACCAAGTGAATTGTTCTTGGAGTACAAGGAGATAATGTGGCAATTGAGGGTTAATGCCACAAGTCCTACTGGGTTGAATGAGGTAGTGTCTCTCACCAGCTATTTGAAGTTAAAATCTGACTTTCATTTGTAAGAGGAGAGAGGCTTGCTAATAAACTTTATAACACTGATATCCACATTTTCATATGTTTCAATGAAATACAATACTCAGGGTTGAAATATTTTAAATGTGAATAGTTAATTAGGTTTTTATAAAATAACACATGGTTTCATTAATGGAATGTATAGCAATGATTTTTATTTATTGATGTATAAGTGGAAATTGATTTATTATTTTTTAATATAAACAGAGTTGGTATAGCTTTAAAAATTCAAAATTTAGGCTTGCAGAGTTTAATTGATTTATTGGGACGTAATGTGTATAAATATGTGATGGTATAAAAATGGGTGAAAAAGTTTTTACTGTTATTCTGAAGAAGTCACTTTATATGAACTGATGAAAACGCTAAATAAAATATATTCCAGCTACGAGTGCGACCGGTTTCCTTTTTTGGATTATTTGGTTTGTGTTCTCTACATGGTTAACATATATATATATATATATATATATATATATATATATATATATATATATATATATATATATATAGTGTTATGCCTACACGGAGTGAATGGTGTCCGCGTCCACACAGCCTTAACAGCAGTGCGCCTTACATATTAATGAACACGTGCTACTGACAACGGCTCAGCAGATATGAACACTGAAGGAGTGCAGGGGGCGTTTTCAATAGTGCATGCAGTTCCAACATGCCTCCTGCACTCTGAAAGTGCCGTACTTTCTAAATGTTTTCAGTGTCCACGGACACTGAAAGCAGGAATCTAAATGGGAAGCAATGCAGAGGGTGTGTGACAGGTCACACACCCCCCTGCATTAAAAAAGTGCCGTACGGCACTTTGACCATACGTCTCAACCTCTTAGAGCAAAAAAATCTCGATAAAGCCTAAAATGATGGGGGGGCATATCTCTCAAGCTCTCAGAACAAAAAATCTGGACAAAGCCTAAAATGATGTGGGTATACTTCTCAACCTCTTAGAACAAAAAAATCTGGACAAAGCCTAAAATGATGGGGGGTATAGTTCTCAACCTCTTAGAGCAAAAAATCTGGACAAAGCCTAAAATGATGGGGGGCATACACATCAACTTCTTAGAGCAAAAAATATGGACAAAGCATAAAATGATGGGGGGACAAATAGGGACAGATTTTAAATAATGGCCTTACAAACTTAGAAAGTTGATAGAGGAACAGGGTTTGTATTAACAGACATGTTTGGAAGGATTAGAAGTCTGAAACTCAAATGTATGCCATTATGTAGTGACTTCAATCCTGATATTGCCTATACAGACTTACAGAGTTAATAGAATAACAGGTAGTGCATTACCAAATATGAATTACAATTCATAGTTGGTACTAGGCTATTGGCCCTAGGGCCTATATAAGCCTAGCCAAAAAGGTACCCTGGCTTTCGCCACCCAAGAAAATTATTTTCCTGTGCCCCTGTCAAGCAGAGCCACAGAAGTGATCCCCGGGGTGAATTTCCTATCTCCCATCCAATAATCATCAACATTTTTCTTGAAGAGTGCTAATGAGGAGCTTTGTTTGATAGAGATAGGTAGTTTGTTCCAGAGTATGGGAAGTCTCTGGGACAGGAATCTATCCCTCCAGCATGTTCTCTCTATTGTGGTGACAAGGTTTTGGTCCCTACACCATGTAGCTTGGTGGGATTGGGATTTCTTTAAGTGGAGCATATCCAACAGCTCTGGGTATGACATAGCTTTGTATGTTAGGCAGAGATCGCCTCTGAGTAGGCGATCTGCGAAGGAGTAAAGCTGGAGTTTTTTGAGACGGTCTGCATAGGACATCTGTTTGAGGCTGGTAATCATCTTTGTGAAGTATTTCTGTGGCCTTTCCAGTTGTTGTAGATGTCTTGTGAGGTACATACCAAAAGGGGCACTGTATTCTATAATGGGTCTAACGAGTGATGAGTAGAGGGGAACAATGACCTCTTTTTCCTGGATGAGAAACCTTTTCTGATGAGGTGTGCCACACAGAAGGATTTCCTGACTACTGTGGCGATGTGATTATCAAAGGAGAGACTACTGTCCACCTGTATCCCAAGGTCTCTTATCACACTTTTGTGTTAAGTAGACTACTGCCTATGTGGTAGTTCATGGGTACAGAGCTTTTACCAAAGGGGATGACAATGCACTTTTTGGCATTGAGCTTGAGGCCATGGCTTTGACACCAGGTGTCTGTCTCAGTGAGGCCCTTTTGTAGGATGTCTACATTGTTAGGAGTTTCGAGTATGGCTCCTAGTTCGCAGTCGTGTGTGAACTTCGTTAGCCAAAGACCTTCTGTGTTAGCCTGTACTTCAGAGAAGTAGATACCAAACAGGAGAGGACCCAGGACTGAACCCTGTGGTACTCCACTTGTCGCTGGTCTGAAGTCAGATTTGGAGTCTGCTACTTTCACAGTGTGGGTTCTCTCAGTGAACCAGTTAGCAACCCATCTTGTGACACAGGGATTTATACCTAGTTTAGTGAGTTTATCTATAATTCCAGAGTGGGGGATGGTGCCGAAAGCCTTGGCGAGATCTAGATAGGCTGTGTGAACCACCTTACCCTCATCTACGGCTTTGGTGATCACTTCAAAGAAGTCTATCAGGTTTAGGAGACATAATCTGCCTTTTACAAACACGAACTGGTTGGGGTCCAGAGTTTGGAGATTACCAATGTCATTGTTTATAAGTTCCATGAGGATACTATCCATAGCCTTGCAGACCAGGCTAATGGGGTGTTAGTTCCTGGGGTCCATGGTGACTCCTCCTTTGTGGAGTGGGATAACCGTTGCTGTGTGCCATTCAGTGGGCACAAAGCCTGAGGTGAGGCTATGAATGAACATGGTACTTAGGTGGGGTGCCAGTTCATTCTGTAGTTCATGTAGAATACAGACTAGGATGTTGTCAGGTCCCATGGATGCTGTGTTCTTGGCTTTGGAGAGTGTGGTTTTTACCTGTGCAGCCATTATTACAGGAACTTTACATTCTTCTGGTATAGAGATGGGCCCTTTAGTGGGTGAGAGGGGGCTAAAGTTAGCACTGAACCTATCTGCCAGGATGTTGGCAATATCAGTTGGTTTTGTACATTTAGTGCCATGCTGCTGCAACTCAGAGCAGGATCTGACTGTTGCCATTGAGATTCTTAACATAACTATAAAATGCTGTGTGGTTGTCTTTAGAATCAATGGCGATTTTGTTTTCATAATTAGCTTTGGAGGATTTTATGAGGGATCTCAGCTTCTTACTGAGGCTGACCAGGGAGTTCCTCCAATCATGGGATTTTACTCTTTTTTTGCAACTGTTTCTTTCTTTTGTTGTAGAGTTTGTTTATAGCAGGGGACCACCAGATTGGCTTCCATTTTTTTGGAGGATAGCATCTTGGTTCTGTTAGGGACTGCATGATCCATGCACTCGTTGTAAGTGCTTATAAAGTGCATTTGTGTAGGATTCAGCAGTTGTACCTCTATTGTCCGTCTGCATGGGTGTTCTTAAATTTGCCACTTCTGTCTTAAGAAGCATGAAGTTGGCTTTGGAGAAATGTTTTACGGTGATTTCCCTAATAGGGGGTGGGGGTGGGATGTGGATGTCTAGGGTGATGAGCTTGTGGTCGGATCTGACCGAGAAATTGACCTCTGGTATGGAACACCTGTTCCTCATGTTGGTAATGACCAGGTCTAGGATATTGTTGCCCCTGGTGGGGGTGTGGATAAGTTGATTCAAGGCGTTGGAATTTATGAATTCCTGAAAACTTTGAGCAAAAGAGTTGACACATGAATAGTTTTCCCAGTTAATGGTGGGGTAGTTGAAATTGCCCATTATTAGGGTGTTAGGTTGTACACTAATATTTTCCAGTGTATCAAGAAATGAGGAGTGGGTATCCTGGGGCATGGTGGGGGATATGTAGCAAGCTACATTTTGGATTGCGGTCTTGCCCAGAGTTAGTTGCACTTGGATAATCTTGGATGCATACATGTAAATAAAGTGCTTGTATTAATTTTTTTTCCGTTCTAAGTTTATGCATAGCGGAGCGGGTTTGTGCATCACACTCCTCTGATTAGCATTGCTTAAATATTTCATAGGAGATAAATATAGAAATGTATAGCTAAAATCGTCAATGGTGAGACAGTGTAGTCGTTACAGTCCTGGCTTTGCATGCAGCAGTTCACGGTTCGAATACCAAGACAGGCCCTTTATTTTTACATGGGAAAGCATTGTTAAAATTAATTTTTATTTTAAATTATATAGTAATTGATATTTGTTAACCAGGGAAGTGTAGCTAGTTCAAAATAGAAGTGTCAGTGCATATAACACGTGAAATCACCCATGTATACTCAAGTGTCTCATACAGTAAAGTCACATCCCAGGGTAATGTACTGGGGTCTATGTTAAATGAACGAACTACCATAATGTCGAGTACAACATACTCGACACACTACAATTGTAAGTTCAAAACCTCGAACTCTTAAAAGCCTGAAACAAACAAAATCTAAAGATTTTGTTTGTCCCACACCTCCCTTACACTAACGTACAAAACACACACATACAACCCATGCATACAAACCCCTACACACTCACATCATTCAAACACTAACACACCTACACAAACGCATCTACTTTTAAAATAAAGTGTGGGGCTTCACCCCCCTCACCCCCCAACTAAATATACCAACTCCGAGATCGCTGTACATTGGGGAAAGGACAATTTCCCGGTAATCGCAACAAGCGATTACTGGGAAACTGCCCTTTCCCCGATGTACAGCGATCTCGGAGTTAGTATATTAAACAAAGCAGCCTGTGACGTTGCCATTCCGAACAGTGTAGCGTGTCTATGTCACACGCTACACTGACTAGGATGGCTGACCAAAACATTTCAGAACTCCAAATTTAGGCATTTGGAGTGTCTGATTAAATGAACGATCGATCAAAAGTTGTCGAGTATGTTGTACTCAACATTTTGATCGTTCATTCAGTTAACATAGACCCACGTAATGAAAGCACATAGGGGGACATCATGTAAAGTAAATCATATACACTGAATAATATGTCAGCAATGATGAAGTCATTTACAATTCTGATATTTTCTCTTAAATGAAAACTGAGCAATGCTTAGCAGTGCTCAGCTCTGCTTAGCCAGTTTGAGCATTGCTTAAATGTTAATTCTAAGCAGCAGTCAAGCCCAGCTAAGTGGATTTGTGCACTGCTAACCACTGCTCAGCATTTTCCCCTTTAGGCACTGGTCAACTCAGCTTAGCAGATTTGCGCACTGCTAAGCTGCGCTCAACATTTTCAAAATAGTCCAATGATGGCAAAGGGCAGAAATATGGCCTTATTTAAGCCACACAGGTGGGAATACAGCCAGAACCTGTTGTAGTTTGATCTATGGAGGAACCATGTCTGGCATTGGAGAGGAAGTACAGCGCTTGGGCATTCTGGAGTTCGGGGTCATGGCAGGACACCTCATTGAACACCATGACGACAGACTATTGCAGGGCCAGTACCAGGGCTCACAGTACAAAGGGGAGGCCTGGGACCATCTGGCATGTGATCTCACCAGTGCTACTGGAATCCCCCGATCTGGTGAGCAGGTATGGCATCATTATACCAACCTTAAGCATTGGAATGGTGCGCTCTTGGCCCAGTGGTCAAAATTCTAGGGACAGAATGTTCCAGTAGTTTGTAAGTATCCCATCCACAGCTCTATCAAATTCTAGGTTCAGTTATGTGATAGACAGGTATGCATAATGTTTGTTTTTGTTCACCCTGCAGCTGCAGCGGAGAGGGCTAGCAATGTGGAGGCCCATACTGACAGACTGTCAAGGCTGCGCTGATAGGCTGGTAAGTACAGATCTATTGTGCAGTATATAGTTCAATAAATAAGAAGGAGTATATTGTTTACTGCCAGTAGGTATAGTGTGTTATGTGTCTACTGAATAAAAGTTTGCCTAATACTGATCTACAGGATATGCAGTAGTAAATCACTGTGTCATATTACTAAAATAAAGACTTCTACCACAAGCTGTTGTGTTTACTCTGGTATGTTGTTGTAGAAATAGAATGTGTACAGATTCTTCACAGCAAATATGGTTTTGACAGCATGAATTAACTGAGGTTGTTCTGACAACCACCTATTATGCAAAACAGTATACTGTGGAGCTGTAAAATAAGATATGAATGAAATATGTTATGCACCAACATCTGAACTCTGAATACTAATATGTAATGTATTATAGCGTGTCCCCTGCAGCACTGCCTTGTGTTAACCTTTGCTTTCCAGATTGTATTATTTCAAAGGATTAATACACAGTACACTAACTATCTGTCATGCATGAATCGCAGGATTACAAGGCCAAAATATCTAACCCACATAGTATTAGGCAGAAATCAGTCAAAGAAGAGACCACAGTTCCCTAGTACCTCAGTGTGATGAGAAATAGCCTTGTTCATTTTAGCACACCCAGACACAGTTCGAATCCAGGGAATGGTACTGAGATGTGTGCATATATAGACTCAAGAGATCTTGCATATTTGCAGAAACAGTCAATAAGTGGTAACAGATATTTTCTCCACAGGTCTTACAGGTAAAAAAATGTTTGTAGTAGCTGTATGAAGGGTATACTAATACATCGTGTACAACTGTCCCAATGTCCAACCTCATGCCTGCAAATGACAGCAGAATAGGTACATACACCATGCACTCTTCTCGATACATGTCTCTCAGGTCTCATGCTGTCCACTGGTCACTGCTGCCAATAACCTTAGACACAGGAATCCAGGTGAATTATGCCAGTAGCAGACTCAAACAACATCAGTGCAGGGTATCCTTTCTTTGTCAGATATGTAACCCTGACATGTACAAGCCCCCTCTAGTAATGTAGCCATAGTTGCCACAGTCTGCCTTATACCATTACAGGTTGACAGTTTAACAGGTATGTATGTGCTACAGAAGCTATGCGCCATAGGTAGATGTAAAGTGAGGGCAAACTTGTTAAGTATTGAGCAGTACTATTGTGAAAAATAGAAGCCTATACAGTTAATGGACTTTTTCTCTCCCGCCACCCCTCATCTATATCAATAATTATTATTCATATACTACGGGTATGTTTTTCTCAAAACCTAATGTTAGGACTTGTGTTCTATTATTGTTCATATATTTAATTGGTTGCATATTAACATAACTTGTTCAAATACTATTGTTGACGGCCTGTCGCCGTCAATGTAACTTGCATGCTGTTACAATGCTTACTGTTATTCCACTTATGCATGTGTTCTGTTTGCTATAAAACTGTTGCAAATCTGTTGTTTTGGGTTAACACGCACGCATGCTGTTATAACTAATTTGGAAATGTTTTGTTCATGACTAACCAATATATCTTGGAAAACCTCAACACCACAGCACGTTTGGGATGACAGATCCCGGTGGATCCGCCTGTCCTGCCTCATCTGGCCATGGCACTGGGCGACAGCATGTCTGGGACCCAACCTGGAACTTCCTCCTCCACTGGTCCTGTACCACCTTTGGGTGGAACTGCCTCAGGGGATGGGGTCTCCCAAGGTGCAGGCATGGAGAGGAGCCCGTCATCTGCCGCAAGTTTCGGGGTATGGTGCGCAGTGTCATCCACTCTGACTTGGATGGATGGCTGCACCAGATAGAGGGTGCCTGGCGCACCTGGAGGGGCAGGCTGCCCCTGTTGTCCAGCCCCCTGGATAGCCACCTTCAGGGGCATGA
The DNA here is from genome assembly GCF_019279795.1 of Protopterus annectens. NCBI lineage: Eukaryota > Metazoa > Chordata > Ceratodontiformes > Protopteridae > Protopterus > Protopterus annectens. The sequence goes on along the minus strand of NC_056743.1, from coordinate 1,299,083,104 downwards.
AGGTGCAGCGGTGACTGCTCATGGGTGTGGACCTCAGTCCCACTGTATCCATTTGGGGGCTCATGGGCCTCTGATTCCCAACCACCCTCCCAATCCAAGGTTTTTACCCTCCTCATGTGTCATATACTGCCGCTGTCTTGTGTGTCTTGTCTGCAAACGCAACCTATCCTACCCAACCTACCTCCCCAAACATACCTACAGCACTTCCCCAACATCCCACTCTCACCTTAAGAAAAAAAAGGCATCTGTCCTGCAAAAAATCATTTCCCATACATAGCTCTACATTTTGCCCCCATGTCCAGTGATGTAAATCAATCTGCACTCAAATTACTCTACAAATGTATGTTTCCAACACCTCTCCCTGTGAGGTTTGAGGCTGTAAATTCCAAATTTTCAACATCAGTCACAGCTGTTGCTGCAGAAGAAATGTAGAGCTATGGTCCTTTCCTACACCCTTCCTGCACATCCCTAGCTACTTTTCCTAATGTTTAACCCCCCAGCTTGCCCCCATCTCACCACTTTCCTATCACCCTTTTTTTCTTTTCTTTATTTAAAATTAGAACGGGTTTAAGCGGGAATAAGCACTGCTAAGCAAAGCGAAGGGTACTTAAGCATTTCTTAGCATCGCTTAGATTTGCGCAAAATTGTGCAAACCCACTTACAGCTTAAAAGTGCTTTAATCACTCTGTCTCAATCAGCCCTTGTTCTGCCCAGCAACAAAATAATAAGCCCTGCCAAGTCTCAAACCCAGGACCCTGTGGGCTACAATCACAGCAAAGTACCATTACACCATCTGAGCTGTGGGAATTTGTAATGCTTTTACAAAAACATCATGCATTACAATCATTTAACATGAGGGGAAAATACACATCCCTGGCAAGCCTTAAACCCAGGAACTGTGCACTCCAGTCACAGCAGCTACCACTACACCACATGAGCTGTGACAATTAGCAATGCTCCAGTAAATATATCATGCAGGATGGTCATCCAACATCAGGGAAAAACCTGTGGAATTACTAATGTTATCTATATATATATATATATATATATATATATATATATATATATATATATATATATATATACGCATATCTAAATCTATATAAATGTATATCTATATCTATATATATCTAAACTATACACAGTGCAACGAAAAAGTATTTGCCCCCTTCCTGATTTCTTATTTTTTTTTTTGCATGTTTGTCACACTTAAATTTCAGATCATCAAACAAATTTAAATATTAGACAAAGATAACTCAAGTAAACACAAAATGCAGTTTTTAAGTGATGATTTTATTTACTAAGGAAAAAACACTATCCAAACCTACATGGCCCTATGTAAAAAAGTAATTGCCCCGCTTGTTAAATCATGAAGTAACTGTGGTTAATCACATTTTTGGGAAAGCTGAGTTCAATTTCACTAGCCACACCCAGGCCCGATTACTGCCAAACCTGCTGAATCAAGAGATCACTTAAATCGAACCTGTCAGACAAAGTGAAGTAGGCCAAAAGATCCCAAAAAGGAAGACATCATGCTTCGATCTAAAGAACTTCCGAAATAGAATAGAAACAAAGTAACTGACATCTATCAGTCTGGAAAAGATTACAAAGCCATTTCTAAAACTTTTGGACTCCCACGATCCACAGTTTGGGCTATTATCCACAAATGGAGAAAACATGGAACAGTGGTGAACCATCCCAGGAGTGGCCGGCCTACAAAAATTACCCCAAGAGCGCAGCGACGACTCATCCAAGAGGTCACAAAAGAACCCAGAACATTTAAATAACTGAAGGCCTCACTTACCTCAGTTAAGGTCAGTGTTCATGACTCAACCATAAGAAAGAGATTGGGCAAAAATGGCATGCATGGCAGAGTTCCAAGGTGAAACCACTGCTGACCAAAAAGAACATAAAGGCTTGTCTCACTTTTGCCAAAAAAAAAAAACATCTTGATGATCCCCAAGACTTTTGGTAAAATATTCTGTGGACTGATGAAACAAAAGTTGGAACTTTTTGGGAGGTGTATGTCCCATTACATCTGATGTAAAAGTAACACAGCATTTCAGAAAAAGAACATCATTCCAACAGTCAAACATGGTGGTGGTAGTGTGATGGTCTGGGGCTGCTTTACTGCTTCTGGACCTGGACGACTTGCTGTGACTGATAGAACGATGAATTCTACTCTCTACCAAAAAATCCTGAAGGAGAATGTCCGGCCATCAATTCGTAACCTCAAACTGAAGCACACTTGGATTCTGCAGCAGGACAATGATCCAAAACACACCAGCAAGTCCACCTCTGAATGGCTTAAATAAACATAATGAAGGTTTTGGAGTGGCCTAGTCAAAGTACGGACTTGAATCCAATTGAGATACAGTGGAATGAGCTTAAAAAGATGGTTCATGCTCGGAAACCCTCCAATATGGCCAAATTAAAACAATTCTGCAAAGAAGAGTGGACCAAAATTCCTCAACAGCGATGTGAAAGACTCACTGCCAGTTATTGCAAACGCTTGATTGCAGTTGTTGCTGCTAAGGGTGGCACAACCAGTTATTAGGTTTAGGGGGCAATAAGTTTTTCACTTAGGGCCATGTAGATTTGGATAGTTTTTTTTTTCCTTAATAAATAAAATCTTTACTTAAAAACTGCATTTTGTGTTTACTTGGGTTATCTTTGTCTAGTATTTACATTTGTTTGATTATCTGAAACATTTAAGTTCGACAAACATCCAAAAAAATAAGAAATCAGGAAGGGGGCAATTTTTTTTTCATTGTATTGTATATGTATATCTACTCAACCTCTTCACGCAAGACATCTGCACAAATCCTGACATATTTGAAATATGGATGTTTTAAGCTTAGAAAGTTGCTACAGTATCACGGTGTGTTGTAACATATATTTTCTTATAGATTTCAGGTCTGGAACACAAATGATTTTCATCATTTAGTGACTTCAGTGCTCACATCATCCCAGTGATTTGTCAGAAATCCACAACAGTTATGGGGAACAGACCAAAAATATGACCACACATCTGGACAGTCAATGGAAATCTGGACAGTGGAGAGGTATTGACTGCAGTCATATGACAGAAGAGAAAAAACACAGAGCTGCCAACCATTTCACCCAGCACCTTCTGAACTACAGTCAGACCAACACAACACTGCCTCAAATCAGCTCTGGGGGATTACTCATGCATTTGCAAATATATCATACACTACAGGGATGTAACTGTAGGGAAAAACAGACCTTGGTGAGGAATTGTCTACCCACAGCCATTTATTTGTACCACAGTCACAGCAACATACCAGTAAGCCAACTGAACTCTAGAGTATAACGACTATTTCAACAAACATATCCTGATTGACAGTCACACACTACATAAACTGCCCCAAGTCGCAGTGTACTTGGAATCCTGAGGTATTACGAGACATGTCTCAGTCTGCCCCTACAAACATATACAGCTGATAGATCACCAGCAACTGTAGCAGCATGCACAGTCCGATAGAAAAGGATCTATGACACTCAAATCTGCCCCTCTCCCTACTCAGTCCAACAAACATGTACACACTACACTGCTACACAATCTTGACAGTCTATTAACAATGGCCAGACATACATAACTCTCAACTGTACAGATTTCCACAGAATGTCCAGGATGTGGGACCACATATATGGCCACTGTCTCATAACATTTCTGGGATTCTGCTAAATCAATGGGATGATATCAGGAGTGAAGTCACTAAATAATGATAATACCTCTGAACCTCTTAGTGGAAGAAATCTGGACAAAGCCTGACATACTTGGGGGACAGAGGGTGAACAAATAGTGACATATCTTAAATAATGTTGCTCTAAACAGAAAATATTGCTGGTGGTACAGAATTTGTTGTAACATAATTTTTCTGAAGGATATGAAGTCTGAAACCCAAATGGATGCCATCATTTAGTGACTTCAATCCTCAGACTATCCTACTGATTTGCCAAAAGCAGAAATTATCTGAGGAACAGACAAAACATAAGAGGCAAACCTCTGGACATTCTGCAGAAATCTGGACAGTTGAGAGGTATGTCATACATATCACTGTCAGACTTCAATTCACACAGAAAATGCATGTCCAGACAAACCCTGTTAATGTAGCAATCTTCTAACTGTATAACAGCAATACTGACAACCTGTCCCTAATTCTGGTACTTTATCCCCCATTTTGTTGGGCTTGCTCCACATTTTTTTTTCTAAGAGATATTTCCATGTACCTTCTGTAAAGCTGTAGCTCCCACACCTCCATAATGTCCACCTCACAGGCAAAGTAAAGGGGCAAGGCCCACATGAAGGACTTAATTATAGCACTGTATTGCTATGGCATTGGCTAATAGAAAGACAACACAGCTGTTCTGGATGCAATTAGCAAGTGGGAGACACCAAATGGTGCACAGGCCATCACCTGCTCATGAGCATTACCTACAAAAGGCAAGCTGCTGTCTATGCAAAACAGGTCTGGACCTTTCTACACAAATACAGACTGCAACTACACAAACCTAAACATTTGCATTATTCTGAAAAAACTCTTCAGCACTATAACAGGTATGTCAAACAATTAAGCATGTAATGGAATGTACAAGGGGGATGCAATAATGTGAAATAGGAAGTTAAACAATAGGTCTCAACAGGACTTGCTGGACTACCATGTTGATGTCCAGCACCTACGGGTATCCCTGCTGGCTCTGGCTGCAGTGACATAGATCACAGCTCTGGTCCCCGAGTCACCCCAGCAAAGGTCAGCTCACATATGACTACTACCAGAATGTCTGTTGTACAATACTGACTGTGACACTGCCAGGCCAGCTACCTAGGATGTTGTAAATATTCATATGTCACTTGTGAATGCTACTATGATACATATTCTTGTCTTACAAATGTAAGAGGCCTATATAGGGTATATGTGCATACTAAACAACTGGTGCAGAAGTGTGAGATTAACTGTATGTTATATACTAAGCTCATACCTTTCAACTGTCCAGAGTTTTAAAGACTGACCACGTTTGCCTCGTATTTGTAGTGAATGTCTCATACAATTGTGTTTTGTCTGGCAAATCACTAAAGAATGAAGTCATAACATAACAGCATACATTTGAATGTCAAATGTCATATCCCTCAGAGTCTTCCTGTGAATCCAAAACCTACTTTGCTAGCAACAAAGTGCGTTACAGTAATATTTATAAAGTGTCACTATTTTTGGGCCTTTGCCCCTCATTGATGTGTGCCTTTGCCCAGATGTCTTGCTCTAACAGGTTGAGAGGTATGACTGAGCTGCAAGAATGTAAACACTGTGTGTCATATTGACAAAGAACAGAAATGTCCATGAAGTATCACCTGTGCACATGTATGTATTAACAGTAGAAGCTTCAAACATACAGACATGAGTTGCAAAACGTCAAGTAAATAGGCTGTACTTGTTTTACAAACATGTTATCTTGGTTCCAGTGCATCAAGCAGACAAACATCTACAGCTAGAGGTTGATGTATTGCCTTCAAACATAAATAATTACTAGGTTGATTGTAATTACTAAGTAGAAATTGGAGAAGTGTTTAACTGTGTTATGACTTCCAGTGCTATGCACACATCAGACAGATATGTACATTTGACGCAGAGAAGTATGTTATTTGCTATTATCCTGTGAAATGAAGGCAGGTGAGAAACACTGATGTAATTTGAGATAACGCAGCATTAATGTGGATCACTACTTTCAGACCTGTCACACACAAACAGCTTTGCATGGTGTATGGGAACTAGACAAATGTGACATTGTTTACATATATATGGCAATATGCTACATCTGTCTGATGTTTGTGTGGTCTGCATTGCTCTGAGTATCAGTCATCTTTGCATGTACTTCAAAGTTGAAGCTCAGTATTTAAGCTTTGATGACTTGTATTTTGTCTGTTATTGTAGTACTGCATTTGTTTGGTTACACGTATTCTGTTCTGTTGTACTTCTAACAGTTCTTGGCTAAAGTCTGTTAACAAAGCTTACCAAAGAATTCCTTTGAAACATGTGAATAGTTGCAGTTAAGTAGTGTGCGTAGCTGAGGCACAGCATTGCTCTCTTAATTACAAACATCTGTAGTTAGCTGAAGTGTTTCTGTGTTGTGCAGTGCTCTGAGTATCAGTCATCTCTGCATTTAATGTTGATTCGAAGCTCTTTAGTTAAGCTTTGGTCACATCTATTTTGTATCTTATTCCAGTATTGCATTTGTTTTGTTACAAGTTTTCTGTTCTGTTGGTGCTGTAAGGGTTCCCCCCCTAGTTGTGTTCAAATATTTGTTGGCATGTGACTTGACTGCCCCTACTACAAATCTCATTTTGAACACACTTCCCAGTTGTATTGTTTGTGTCTTTTGGCTTTTCCCGGTTAGGGGTTGCCACAGTGGAACTCCGGTCTGCTAATGATTGGCAGTAGAGTTTTACATGCTGGCTTGCCGGGCCTAACACACAACCTTCAACGAAGGAATGCCCGTTCACGCATGTCGCCACACAGAAGACGCTCTGACTGAGAATCGAACGGGCAATGTCTAACTGTGAGGCGACAACGCTACCGCAGCACCACCACCGCAGTACACTTCCCAGTTGTATCTCATCAGCTTATCCTACTGAATAGACAGATATCATTAGGGAGGGCCCACCCCACCCCCTTCATTTCTCAACCATACATTATCGTGTTTCATCCCTTCCCACGTAACCCATAAACAAAAAAATGTTACTGTATTTCTGTCTATTCCAACTGTATTACTTCAATTTGCTTTCACTGCCTGTTCTTGCAATGACTCATGCATTTATTACTGCTCATCAGTAACCTGATGTAATTCTGTTATGCTAAGGCTGTGTTTAAGCACATGGGCTTCAAGCCAGTTGTTTTACATGAAGTAGGTTTTGGTCTGTATTGTTGTGGGAGGAGAGAGTACATTATGCCCTTCTGAGCTAGAACTTGCTTGTTAAAGGCTCATTGTGACTGCTCATTTAAACTGTGTTTTTCTGACATTGGTACGCTTTGTTTGCTGCAGCATACACTACATCCTGACCTGCTGAATATAGCTTTGTTTGTACAACTTGAACACTAATCAGGGCCAACTTTTTTGGAGAGGGTTCCCCTGCACCCCAGTGGCAGGAGTGTGCAGTTAGAAGTTGATTGACTGAAGAATGCTGGAACAGGGCTCTGTTCTGAGCTTTACTATATGTTTGTCAAATATTACAAAATATCTGCTGGAATATTTCTCTTCCCTGATCTTGACCAATGCACACCTACCTGTCTGAAAAAGCATCTAAAGATGATTACAGTTTCACTATATTTGACAAAGACAGAAGCACACAGGAAAAATTCCTGCACAATCCTATTCCTTATAGCATCTGGAAGAACACCTTGGCTTGATCTCTATGTTAGGGATTCTCCCACTCCTCATACTTTGCTCAAAAAACATTTTTGGCAAAAATGTTCAAAATCAGATTAGGAGGTCATGCTAAATGATGGAGGTGTGGTGAAGACAATGCCAGCTACATTTATCTACTTATAGAATGCTCTGAGTTACTACCAATATGGTTAGCAGTAAAGGACACAGTGAATATGCCTTACAGAAGGCACTACCCCCTTTGATGAATCACTTGTTTAGGGTCCTTAGTATTGTAAAAAGTATAATCCAAGGCAGCGAAGAGCAGCAAGAAACAGCGATGAAGCCAAAGGTAATCTCCACAAAAACTTTATTCAAACACACGACATAAATTTCTCCAAGTCCTTCTCTCAAACACACGACATAAATTTCTCCAAATCCTTCTCTCAAGCGCTTTCGCTCAGTGCAATACTGAGCTTTATCAAGATAAAAATCAATCATTGCCCAAAGAAAATGAAGGCTACAACACCCATCACAATTAAACCAATGCTAAAAATTGTATCCTGTACTCTACTACTTATTATCAAACTATATCTAATAACTAGATATGAAGACCAGGAACTATCAGGTTTTTACTACCCCAGAGGCCAAACTAGTACCATCCCATCCCTAAGCTGTACTAAACCTAACACCATCCATCTGTCCAGTAAAATATATCATCCCAATCAACACAACCCCCTTAAACTTAAACTAAAGCACCCCAAATACAAGCATGAACTTAAACTATTACTCAAGCTTATGAGACTATTAGACTATCTAAGAAAAAATATAACCATAGATGGAGATATTCATCCCAACCCAGGCCCCTTATCCACTCCAATTGCAAATGCCCTACTGCCTACTCAACCAAACACTCTTCAAATATATCACTTAAACATAAGAAGTATAAATAATAAGATTCATAACTTGCATGCCCTAATAGCAATGTACCACCCAGATATAATGTGTCTAACTGAAACCTGGCTAAAGCAAGGGACCAAAGACAATGAGATAATGCCACCAAGCTATAATATATATAGAGCTGATCGTCTGACAAAAAAAGGAGGCGGCATTGCGGTGCTCTATAAGAGCACACTGAATGTCACTATTAACTCTCCTCAACCACCCCAGATCGCTAATGCTGAAATACTTGCACTAAAACTACAAATAAATAAAGACAAAAGTATCAATCTAATTGTGATCTACATTCCCCCCGGGAATAACTCTGACACCCTTGAACATATCCTCAGCTGGCTATCAAATAACTATCCTCAAGAAACCATTATCCTAGGTGATGTCAATATAGACTGGAAGCAATGCTCCTCAGAAGATAACCCTACCCACATCAACTTACAAGGATTCTGTCAGTTATTATCTTCCCCCACCAGAATAGGTAATATTAATCAAAAAGAGAGTATCCTAGACTGGATCCTCATCAACAGTCATCCCCAAACATATATGGCCGGAACCCTTCCAAACAATCTAAGCGACCATCTCATCACCTATATTATGAAAAAGAAGGTAATAAACTCCACCCAGCCTAGGTATAGGCCAGTCAGAAATAAGAAGCATTTAGACCTCACTAAATTCCTGATGGAACTTAAATCCTTTAACTGGGCACCCCTTAAGCATCTCCCACTAGAGGAGGCAGTATATCTTTTTAATAGGACATTCCTAGCTATACTTGAGTCCCATGCCCCAATAAGATCAATTAGAATAAAAACAAATATTGCACCCTGGTTAACAAAAAATACCATATCACTAATCAAAAGTAGAAACAAAACCTGGAACACTTGGCGTTCAACCAAATCAACCCCAGACCGCATAAAATTTCAACAACTAAGAAATGAGACCAAAAAAGCAACATTATCTGATAAGAAAAATTACTATTGCCAACTCCAAAATAAACACCAAAACAACCCTCAAAAATTCTGGACTGGATTAATAATCTTCTCCACCCAGGGAAATCCTCTACCCCTACCCCAAAGACACTAAGTGACAAAACACCTGAAGACGTAGCAAATTCCTTTAACAATTTCTTTACCGATACTATACAATCCTTAGCTAACCAACTACCATCCACCAACTCCATTAAAACTGAAAACTTAAAGTCGGAAATGACCTTTAAATTCCAACCTGTCCCTACTGCATATATATGTTCCTTACTGAAGAAACTAAAACCAACTACTCTCTCTGCAGACCTTCTCCCAGCGGAATACTTACAAATAGCAGCAGATGTCATAGCGTACCCCATCTCAATACTAATCAATAGAACCATAGCAGAATCCACAATCCCATCAATATGGAAAGTATCCCATGTTATCCCTCTCCACAAAGGAGGACTATCTACTGAGCTATCAAATTATAGGCCCATAGCAATACTGTCACCATTGGCCAAAATCATGGAGAAGTGTATACACAAACAACTCCTTCACTATCTTACCATGAACAAATTACTAACAGACACACAACATGGTTTTAGACCCCATCATAGTACAACCACTGCTCTTCTCTCTTTCACCGACACTATCAATCAAAATCGAAATGACAAAAAAATATCCTCAGCATTATTTCTTGACTTATCGAAGGCCTTCGATATGGTGAACCACCAGCTACTACATCATACACTAGAAAATCTCCAACTAGACAAACAAGTTCTAGATTGGTTTCATGGCTATCTCTCTGATAGGAAACAAGCCATTTGGCATACTAAACTTTCCAACCTCCTACCCAATACTATAGGAGTACCCCAAGGATCTATACTGGGGCCTCTTCTGTTTACTATTTTTATAAATGACCTGTATAAAGCCATCCCTGTAGCAACCTGCATTCAATATGCAGATGACTCGACATTAGTCTGTGCTGACACTACTCCTGAAAACCTATTATCCAAAACCCAAACATGTTTCAGGGCAGTAGAGAACTGGCTATTAGGACGTAAATTGATCCTTAACCCAAACAAAACCAAATTACTACTCTTCCAACCCACTCAAAAGACCACACCTCTATCCTTTTCTATCCAATCCAAAAATGGGACTGTCATCTCTCCAGACTCCTATACCAAACTATTAGGAGTTTCCATAGATAACAGACTTAGATTTGATATCCATATTAATCAGACCATCAAAACCGTTAATAAAAAACTTGGGTCTCTATACCGGATCAAATCTTTTCTAACCCCAATAGCGAAAGTGACAATGGCCCGCTCACATCTTCTCTCTACCCTCCTGTATGCCTCCCCTATACTCACTAATCTTAAAACAGTGGAAATAAACAAACTTACACGCTGTTATAATCAGATTGCTAGATTTGCAACAGGAATGCCCTATAGAACACACCACTGTGTTAACCTAAGAAACTTAGGATGGTTAGAACTCACTAACCTGCTACAGCAGACCCAACTTATGGAAGCTTTTAAAATCCTGAACCAACCTGACAAAACTCCAGCGCTGAATAACTTAATAAGGCCCTATAATAACCTCAGTAGTCTGCGTTCCTCCAATAAGCTACTAGTTCAAACAGTCAAAGCAAACAATGTAGGTGGTGACTCACTTTTTAGCAATGCCATTGGCAAAATATGGAACTCCCTTCCTCCCAGCCTTTCCTGCACTTCCTCCCTATGCGTTTTCAAAAAAAGGTTAAACCAACATCTAAAGTTATATTGGCTCTGTCAATGCTCAAGTCCTGACTAATCCTCTCTCTCACAAGTATAGATACTTCCCTAGATGCATCCCCCTCGCTCTTACTTCTTTCTCTCTCATCTAAACTGAAGTGGTTAGACTAGATGGAGAATCAGCATGCTAGAAGTAGTATTAATATGTTTGTACCCCTGATATTGTTTATGATCAACTTATTTTTTTACTACATCTCCTTTGTACCATTTTCTAGTATAGGAAACTAATTTGCTTTGTTTGTTCTTTAGTTCTATGTATTGTTTTGTTACTGAGTCCTATGTATTATCTAAATGCATTATATTCTTTCACTGTGGAGCTTTTCTCCCCGGGCCTCCGCTGAAAATGGACATGTATCCAATCGGACTTTCCCGGTCAACAAATGTGAAATAAAATAAATAAATAAAAATAAAATAAAAATGCAGGGCAGAACAACCTTATTTATAAGTCTCTTAATGAGATCATGTGCTTCGTTAATTAAAACCAGTCAAGTTACAATTAAAATTAATTGGTGACCAATTTAAAATTAAACAGCAAGATGTTGTATGAAATGCATAAAATCCTAAATAAAATACCTTTTGTTAAATATGTTGTAGTTGAAAAATATGTTATTTAAAAGATATGTCATTTGAAAATCACAAAGCATTCGTGTATAAATAAATAAATATTGTTATATGTTAATGTCCCATGAAACCACATTTGTAGTGATTGATTCTTATAACACTATTTAGTGTGCAATAAATATTACAATGGGGTGCCACGAATAAATGATGTGAGTAATAAATAGTAATAGATAAAAATCAAATGTTAAAAATACAAGAATTAAAAATAAAAATAATAATCAAGTATTAAGTGTTCAAACGTTGTTACATAGATTATATTCCCTATACTCAGAATAAATATAAATATAAAATACAAATAATTTGATGCAAATAAGTAATGTTGATAATCTCTTACTAAATGCTGTATGCTATAACTTAGCTCTTCTTAGTTTTAAAACACTACTTAAATTTGTGTAGTCATTTAACCTTGGCCATTTAGCTGCATCCAGTCTTAGTTGCCATATAAGCTCCCTATATTCCAATTTAGTCTCCCAGTGCTACAGTGACTACTCATGTTGGTTAGGACCAGGTACAGGATATTTCCACCTGCCGTAGGGGTGTTGACGAGCTGATCCATGCCGAGGAATCTCTGTGCATTCATGTTCAGGTAGAATAGGTCATGCACACTATTGTTGGGTAGTTAGTCACCCCGGATCAGGGAAGAGAGTTGAATCCTGACAGATTCAAGTAAGTCCAGAGAGGTGTAGTGGCTCTCCTGAGTCATGGTTAGAGGTCTCTAGTTAGCTATGATTTGAATAGGTGTTTTGTCAACAGTTAACTGCACTTGGGATGTCTCCTGTGTGTCATACTGTTTGACCAGCCTGGAGTTGTGCATGTGTATGATAAAGTTTAAAACTTCACCTCCTTTGGCTTTGCAGCCCTCCATTTGGGGTCTGAAAGTATGGTAGGATGAGTAACCTGGCAAGGTTAGTGTGCACTCCACAGCTTCAAACCAGGTTTCAGTGACTGCACAAATGTCAGCATCCTCCAGGACAAGGAAAGCTTGCAATGACTTTAGTTTCATGCTAAGCCTCCTAGTAATTAGCAGCATTACCTTTACATTTCATTTATAATAAGCTTTCATGTTGGTAATTTTATGCTCGTGCCTTTGCCTACAAAATGCACTATGGGGAAGGCAAGTGACTTTGCCAGAAGCTTAAAGCCCAGGGGAGATGGATAAAGGCCATTTCTGGCAAAGCATTGTGGTCTGTCAATCATGTACTGTCACTGAGACAGCAAGGCTTATAGGCTGTTAAAGCGATTGCATCTCTCATGTATTGTGTTCCTAGGTGGTAGTAGCACACAGTTGTCTGTGTACATAAGGCAGTGGCTGATATCAACCGGACTAGCATGTGAAAGCACAGGAAAGCACAGGAAATTGTCCGTCCATGGTTATCAGCATCTGTGGAAGAGAGGTCAGGGATAGTAGAGTGGGTTCTATCTGAGGATAGCACCTGTAGGTGTGAGTATGGCTGGATAACATCAAGACAGTACCTGCAGGCGAGGGCCTCACTCACACAGGAGTACAGGTAAGGTACAGAAATGCAACTGAGATACCTCTCAAAGTGTTAAAACTGCACAAAAGCACAAAGCCATGTACATGCTGGGTTGAAATACCACAACAATGAAGGTAAAATAGGAACACTGGGAGTGACCAATCAACCCTTGTTCCTAAGCTATTAGCTCAACATCCTATGGCAGACCAGTGCCAACCAGTTCACTTACTCCCGGTAAATGCAGGCAGGCCCTGGACAACACTAGATGACGTAGCAGGAAACACAAGAATTACACAAACAGATGTGACTGCAGCAAAGTGTGTAACCAGACTGTGCTAAAGATATTTAAAATGTTTTTAGGTCAGTGTAACACAGGTGAACAGATACACACTTAAATATGACACTAGCAAACAACGGAGAATGAATTTAAATGGATTAACCACATTAACCCCGAGTAGCTTCTCATGGCGCCTGCGTGTTTAAGCCCGAGCGGGCCTTGAGAAGATAGAATTTTCAAGCCGTTACCCCCGAGTGCTTCCACAAGCGAGAGAAAGTGTACAGCTGATTTGTAGTTCACCTTAATGTAAAACACTCTAAAATCGTAACTAAATATGTAATTTATCATATCTATTTACGATTCAGTGTGTTTAAACATTAAGGTCACACTGAAGTTTTCTCAAAAAAAGCATTTTAAAAGTTCTTGCTAAGCAAGTGGTGGCAGCCAATCGGATTCTTGCTTTCCAAGTCACCACTTGCATAGCACCTCCACCCCCAACCTAAGCTTCTTTTGTTCTCCCCTAATAAATAGTGGGTCCAGCAGCAGGTATTTCCTTCTTTCTGCGAAGAGCTGAAGATTTTACCTGCTACTGAATCCTCTTTTTTATTCACCAGTCAAGGAATGCACGGACCGCCATATAAGCACTACCAGGAGTTCCCATTCAGCCACTGCAGTTTAGAGTTCCCGGTCAGCTCAGCGCAACTACCACCTTCTTTTCCTGCTGTTCCCTACCTAAGTGGTGAGATACTGTAATTGTTTGTTTCTGCAACAGTGCTCCGTTTATGTATGCCATACGTTAGCTGTGCAAGTTCTTCCTATATAACACTGTCATTTTTGCAAAATTGTACATAACTTAGTTGTGTATGTGTTTTCTTTGTGTCGCATGTGAAGTTGAGTAAGTGGTGGCATAGTAATCAGTACAGATGTGTGTTTGGTTATGCATTGTCACAACACACACAGTATTTATTTAGAAGGTCTGGAAGGATGCGCATCATCAGACAAACCTGACCGGCTTGCTGTTTTTTTACCTCTGGGTAAATGTGACCTAAATTATTGTCATCGGAGCTCTTGATTTTGAACCGTTTCTTACGAGGTAGCCTTTTCTCATCTGCTTTTGGCTTCCGGGTTGTACGTATCATAAAATGATAGGTAATTCAGTGCGATGGACATAACCTGTTGTCTACGACATCTAATCGACAACCATAAAATAAATGCAAGCAATCCAGCTGAGCTAAATGGCAGTTGAGGTAAGAAGCACAAAATGCGATTTCTGCTATGTCTTGCTGTTTAACCAAGTGACACAACTACATAAAGACTTACATTTTTATAAAGAGCAAACATGGCTAAATGTTTCTAATTAGCAATCTATAATGTAGGATGATTTAGGTATCTTTGATGTAGAGATTCATACAGCAGCATATGGCATAAAAATGGCAGAATAAATACATGGATTTTGAAACATGCTAACACATTTCTGCTGGGTATTAATTGCAAAAATTGAAGCAAGTAACTGTTTTCCGATTCTTCAATGAAAAACTTTCCAAAGTAGGTTTACTGTGAACCTCTATGCAGTCTAGTGAATGAGAGAAATTGATAGAAAATAGCAATAAAACTAACACAGTATTCTGACAATACCTAAAGCCTACATTCTAAATAGAACTGAATATGATTTTCTGAGAATTGATTAACTATGTAAATCAGCTATGCCTTTAGAAGAAATGTGTAGTGGTGGGCAATGGAATGTAGCAGTGTTGTATACACTTCAAGCTTTGTTTTGGTACACTTGCGATATGGCACTGCTCTGCAGCAAACAAAGGATTATGATGCAAACTATTCTCTGCAAAGTTTGAGTCTGCAAAAATAATTTGGATATTACATTTCTGAGTAAATAAAAGTTTATCAGTATGAGGGGAAGACATAGACTATGATAGGTTTTGATGTTAATGAAGCTGAAAGGATAAATGTGTAGGATGGATTGCTTAGGCAGAAAAAAATTTGTATTTTGGATTCTCAGATATTTTTAGACAATAATGTAATATTGCTATTAGTCTGAGCTTAAAATATTAGTAACAATCTGACTTTCAAGAGAAGAATCTCTCTTGCTGGTTTTCCAGGTACAGTAAAGTGTGAACTGTATGCATATAGCCTGTGCTTTAAAATATTTTTACCAGAAGTTACATTTTAGCTCCTAAATAAACAGTATGTTCAGTAGAGGCTGCATTTCTAGCAGATGTGTGGCAAGAAACAATTTTGGTCACAGGGAAGCTTTGCTTAGTCAATCTAGCCATTACTGTTCTTGTATGTAGTATATCTGATTCAGAGTTCATGCTTCTGCAGAACAGGAGCCAAGGGGTAACTTCACTTCAAGAGGTAACTTATTCCAAAGTTTTTGAAGTCTTTGGGAAATAAATGTTTACGGATGTGTGTGTGTGTGTGTGTGTGTGTGTGTGTGTGTGTGTGTGTGTGTGTGTGTGTGTGTGTGTGTGTGTCAGAAGCAGAAGTGACCCATACAAGGGGTCATGCCTCTTCTAGTTTTTTTTTTTTTTTTTTTTTTTACAACAAAAACTTTATTCAGTGTTAATGAAGTCAATAGATAAGACTGTTAGTCAAGTCATGTAACAACAATTGAGGATAGACTTGCTCAATAAACAAGCACAACAATTAAGACATTGACATCTCAAACAGAGTAGAAATTTAAAAAAATAATGCATTAGTGGTTGAGTGACCACATAAACAAGAAAATGCGCCCCATTGCAGTTATTTCGGTAGGGATGGCACAGTTTATTACTGTGGCAACACAAGTCCTTCATAATGTTTTTCCTTTATTTAAATGCTATAGCTGATATCATGCAAATCAGGTGCAGGAGCCATCTTTCATCAGTTAATGTCTGGCCCAGATTAGATAGCACAATACTAAGGACCAAGAACACAGCAAAAAGCTTGAAACCAAGACCAAGTAAAAAGTATAATCCAAGGCAGCGAAGAGCAGCAGAAGAGCTGTAAGATCTGACCATAAAGCCATCACTTCTGAGGTCACCATCTTCCATGCCCCCCCCCCCCCCCCCCCCATCAGGGTCAAACAAAAACACTTTTCCAAAACTGACTATAAATCTCCTCAGAGCAGGCAAACGTAGCTTCACAGCCACTGTCCTGTCAGTTAGAACTAGCAGTAATGTCCAAGCCTACACCAAAATACTATATGAGCACCTACATAGCTGTATGGACTCAGCAATACCTGACAGGACAAAATCACCCCCCTTCCAAGGTAGAGTAAACCTCTGTAGTGGACAGCAGCAATACACAAACTCCATAATAGCTGGAAATATTTGCTCTACAGGGCCAAGATGGAGCACGCACCAAACTGGATGCAATCTCACTTTTGTCTGAACAAGCAAATAAGGTCACAGGTGAATTACCCTAAGGCTAAATTTGACTGCAAATTGGACGCACCCACCAAGGCCCATCACAAGCCTTTTTCATATATGTCTGCAATCTCAGAGGCAACACCCAAATCTGCTCTCTAGTGGTGGTCAATGACACTACATACACATATGGCATAGATATAGCCAACCTGCTGCAGGCAGATTAATTGAAAGCATCACCCCCCCCCCGTCCACCCATCAGTAAACAAGGACATGCACAACACCTGCCCCACTCCCTCATTATCAGGGAGCAGGTCAGTAATGCCCTCTCAAAGGCAACAAACTGAAGTCTCCATGGGGCCTGATACCATCCCTGGCATCATCCTACATGAACTCAGGCATAAGCTCTCAGCTCCATTACACACTGTAGTCAACCAAAGCCTGAGCACCAGTGTCATCCCATCTGCAGGGAGGACAGCCACTGTCATCCCTCTACACCAAGGTGGAGCATTCACTTACCCAGCCAATCATATGCACATCAGCCTAACTAGCCTGATCTACAAGGGCATGGAAGGCATTATCAAGGACCTTATGAACAGGGACATTGGCAATCTCAAAATGCTTGAGACCATACAGTTTGGTATTGTCAAAGGGAGATCAGGTTTGTTAAACCCTGGTTGACGACTTTGAAGCGGTCAACAAACACACAGATGAGGGAAAGATAGTACACAATACCTACCTTCACCTAGCCCAAACCTCTGACAAGAATCTCCAGTCTGCCATAATACATAAGCCTACACAGCTAGGCATTAACCTGTATGTTACCAGATGGGTAGCTAACTGGCTCAATGATAGTACCCACTCAAAGTGGTGGAAATCACCTCTAGTACTAGACCCTTAAAGAGAGGTGTACCCCATGGATCGGTCTGGGGGCCTCTACTGTTTGAGATATACATTTCAAGACAAAACCAGTGGTCTGTTTGACCAGGTTTTACAGATGACTGCAAGCTGGCCACTGTCTTACATTCCGCTACTGATGTGAGCATCCTCCAAGAGACCATTACCCAAATTAATGACTGGTGCCAGAAGCATTGCCTCAAACTGAATGCCAGGAAACGCATCATTATCCCTGTTGTACTAGATGTCATCCACACTAATTATGACAGTAATAACAATGTACTGAGCATGCAATCAGGTGTGAGGCGACTTGTGTACCAAAGCTGACAGTTTCCCACCATGTTGACACCACTGTACAGAAGGCTGTCTACATGGCCCACCTCACACATAAGGCTATGTCATTCCAGGAACCAGGAAGTCATAACATCCCTGTACTCCACCCTTATAAGACCCCTTTACTAGGTACAATGGCTCCTTTGGCATGTACTTTGCCAAGCAAATACAGCAGTTGCAGAGACCACAGAGATTTCTGAACAGGAGAATCCAGGGTCTGCAACACCTATCCAATACAGATAGGCTGAAGCCCTGTCCCTCTACTCAGTCTCATACAGACTGATCATAGGCGACCTGTGTCTGGCATACAAGGCCATTTCCAAACCAGCCTTGATGGCATTTCTGCACATCCATAAGGCAAACCCCACTCACGCAACCTGCACGCAAGATCCTCACCTGGTTTGTAAAATGAATAGTACTTGTTGGGGGGATAGATTTGTGTCCCAAACAATACACTGTCTGTAAAATACACTCCCTCCCCATGTCTAGCAGAATACTTCTATAGCCCTCTTTAAGAAGAAGCTGGACAACAGCATGAGAAACAGAAAAAAAGACACCCCTGGGATCCTGCCTGTGTCCCAGCTGAACAGGGGAAATGGGTGTTGACTTTGAAAGGACATGGACAAACGTCTGGGCTAGGCGTATGAGAGCATCCGGGCCAATAGCCTAGTGTCATCCTATGAACCTATGCACCTAGTACTTTACATGTTTCCTGTATGTATTGCAGACTGTCCTGCAATGTTGTCTGAAATGAATCCCTGTAAGTCTGAACTGTGTAGTTACTGCATTGATAGAGTATGCTCTTGTTCCTTTATTAGTTATTATCACATATTGTTAAACCTTGTCATTGTATCTGGTCTGTATAATAGTAAGTCAGCTCTTAAAGTACTTGCATATGCACCTGATGACATTGTATAGCTCACTCCAATAGCCTTGGTCTTGGTCACACTTACCATTTTGCTAATAGGCTCATCACACAGTAGGATTTGTCACCCTTTGTTGAGGGCCTTACAGTAGTAGAGATGGATTGTGGCAGTCAGAACTACCTTAAAGTCTGGGCTGAAGGGCCCATAGGTAGCAAGGCTGTGCAAGACTTTACCAGGTGTGTGTGTGTGTGTGTGTGTGTGTGTGTGTGTGTGTGTGTGTGTGTGTGTGTTAACAGAGTGGAGCATGGCCTGCACTCATGCAGCAGTCCCAGCAATGTGGAGTGTGTGACTGCCTGGCATGTAAGAGTGAGGTAACTCTTGAGGGGTATGTATGACACCGGGTAGAGGGTTGGCCTCATAGCTTATAGGTGTATGTTAGATGTTTGATGGGCTGCTATAGCCTGGGTAGGGAACTTCTGTGATGTCCCCAGCTGCTGCATGTGCCGTCTGATATGAATGATGAATGGAGGATTATGTATATTAATGGTCCTCATTGGGGGGAACATGAAACATCAGGATCAGGGGTGTAATGCATCCTCTACTGCCTGTATGGTGACACTAGCCACACATACTGTGCTGATTGATGGCAGGGGTGTGATGTGGGTGTTTAGTGGTGGATAGTGCTAGCAGACATGGATGTGCAGGATCTGTATATAATGGTACCCAATGTATGAGGTCCTGTGATGTGTTTCCCTGTTCATGTCTTTCAGGCAATGCTGCGACAGCGATTACCACCCTTTTCAGAAGCTGAGACTGCAGCAATAGTGGATGGCTTACCACTGCACCACACAGTGCTGTTCAGCAGGAGCAGACAGCAGCACCAGGAACGCACCGCCCTGTGGAACAACCTACTGGAAACCATCAACAATCTGGGTCATCATGGGCATGCCTATGAGCAGGTCAGACACAGGGAAAATGACCTTATTCACCATGTCCAGCAGAGAGCTGTGGCCAGGGACCATACAGCCACAGGTGGGGGTCCTGCTCTGCAGGCCCCATTGATACCTAGAGAGGAGTTCCTTGCCAACCTTGGGGCAGCCACTGCATCCCCGGAAACCATCCATACCTCTGTCGTGGAGGTGGGTGGCACCCAGACAACAGGCGAGAAGCATCTAGGTAAGGCCCCAGTGGATATCACTTCTATACTGTGTCATTCATACTGGCATCCTTGGAGTAACTAGAAGCATATGTCAGGTCAAACTGCATCTGTGAGTGGGGTTTTGTAATGCACACAAGTGCACATCTGTAGTGAACGACAGCAAATTGTGTAGTATAAGAGCTTGTACTGTACATGGCCAGAAATTCATCCTTTTCCTGTACCAATGCCACATGTGAGTGGGCTGACAATACCTCTCCCCCACAACTACAAAGGTCCATCTGGTCTGGCTGTGGAACAGCAGCTTGAAGCCAGTGAGTATGGAAATGTCTTGTTGTGGCTCACCAATACCCTAGGCATTTTAAGGGCATTAATTTTTCCATGCACAGAACTGTTACTCTTAGCCATATTACAACATGTGCATGTTCACTTGTGGTGGGGTTAACTGCAGTGCATCACGGTGGTCATCACAGGGGCCTAATTCACATGAGCTGCAACATATTCACAATTATGTTTCTGCAGGTGTTGCCACTGTACTATACAGGAGTACATCCATATTATGTACACGGGTGCAGTGTGTGTGTTAGGTGAAGGTCCATCGCATACTACCACTCCTAGGTTCATATGTTATTACTAGGCTATCTGCCCGAGGGCATCTATAAGCCTAGCCAGAATGTGTGGTCTTTCGCCGCCCCCTTAGATTAGTTCCCTGTGCCTCTGTCCAGCAGAGCCACTACAGTGATCCCCAGGGTAAATATTCTGTTTCCCATCCACTGGTCAAGGTTTCTCTTGAAGAGTGTTAGTGAGGGGCTCTGCCTAATGTAGACTGGAATCCTGTTCCAAAGCATGGGGAGTCTCTGGGACAGGAATCTATCCCTCCAACATATCCTATTTATCGTTGTGGTGAGGTTTAGATCCCTAGAGCATGTGGCTCTTGGGGATTTGTTTTTTTTTTAGGTGGAGCATGTCCATCAATTCTGGGATGGACATAGCCTTGTACGTCAGGCATAGATCACCTCTGAGTAAGCAGTATGCAACCAAGTATAGCTGGAGTTTCTTCAGTCGGGCTCCATAAGGCATCTGTTTGAGGCCAGTAATCCTCTTGGTGAGGTACTTCTGTGGTCTTTCCAGCTGTTGCAGGTGTCTTGTAAGGTACATCCCAAATGGGGCATTGTACTCTATAATGGGTCTGATGAGTGATGAGTAGAGGGGCACAATAACCTCTTTTGTTCTAGATGCGAACCCTTTTGTGATTAGGTGGGCCACATAGTAGGATTTTCTAACCACCTTAGCAATATGATTATCAAAGGAGAGATTACTATCTACTTGGGTCCCCAGATCCCTTATTACATTTTCTGTATTTAGGGGACTACCACGTATGTGGTAGTTCGCGTGTACTTTGTTTTTTCCAAAGGGGATGACTATGCACTTTATGGCATTTAGCTTGAGGCCATGATTTTGACACCTGGTATCCGTCTCAATGAGACCCTTCTGGAGGATGTCTGCATCAGCAAGAGAGTCAGTTATGGTCCCCAGTTTGTAGTCATCTGTGAACCTGGTCAGCCATAGTCCTCCTGTGCTTGCCTGTATCTCTGAGAAGTATATACCGAACAGGAGGGGTCCCAGTACTGAGCCCTGGGGGATGCCACTTGTAACCGGTTTAGAGTTGGACCTAGAGCTGCAACTCTCACCGTGTGGGTTCAATCCGTGAGCCAACTGGCAACCCATCTCGTGACGTAGAGGTTTATGTTCAGGCTGGTGAGCTTGTCTATAATACCAGAATGGGGAATGGTGTTCAAAAGCCTTTGCGAGGTCTAGGTAGGCTGTGTGGACCTCCTTTCCCTCGTCTAAAGCCTTAGTAACTGTCTCAAAGTAGTCCACTAGGTTTAGGAGGCATGATCTGCCCTTAACAAAGGCAAACTGGGTAGGGTCTACTGTTTGGAGGTTCCCAATGTCTCTGTTAATGAGTTCCATGATGATGAGCTCCATAGCCTTGCAGACCAGGCTAGTTAGGCTTATAGGGAGATAGTTCCCAGGGTCCGTTGTGGCTCCACCTTTGTGGAGCGGGATAACTGTTGCTGTGCGCCACTTTATGGGTACGTAGTCTGTAGAGAGGCTGAGTTTGAACAGTGTGTTTAGTTGAGGGGGTTAGTTCATTTTGGAGCTCGTGTAAAACACAGCCAGGGACACCGTCCGGTCCCACTGAAGCTGTGTTTTTGGTTTTGGATAGGGCTGTTTTAACCTGTGTGTCAGTGATTGCCATGGCTCTACATTCTTCCGGTATGGTTATGGGCCCTTTATGGGGTGAAGTTTGCACTAAACCAGTCTGCCAGAATGTTGGCAATATCAGTCGGTTCAGTGTATTTTGTGCCATGCTGCACTAACTCAGAGCAGATCTGAGGGTTTCCACTTAGGTTCTTGACATAGCTAAAGAATGCTTTGTGGTTATCTTTGGAGTCCTTGGCAATTTTTCTTTCAAGCTAGCCTTGGATGATTTTATGAGGGATCGTAGTTTCTTGCTGATACTGATCAGGGATGTCTTTCCTTCTTGGGATTTTACTCTTTTCTGTACTAGTTTCCTCCTTCTATTGTATAGCTTATTTATGGCAGGGATCCACCAGACTGGTTTCCTTTTCTTGGAGGAGTGAGTCTTGGTTTTGCTTGGAATAGCATGATCCATGCATTCTTGCAGGTGCTCATAGAGTGCCTTTGTAAGGGATTCAGCAGCTTGGACAGCGTTGTCCTTTAGCATGGGGGCTGTGAACCTTTCCACCTTGGTCTTAAGTAACGTGACGTTTGCTTTTGAAAAGTTTTTCAATGTGGTTTCCTTGATTGGGGGTGGGGGGTGGAATGTGGATATCCAGAGTGATTAGTCTATGGTCTGATCTAACCAGCAAGGGGTTGACCTCTGGTGTAGAACACCGGTCACCAATGTTGGTGATGACCAGATCCAATATGTTGGCACCTCTGGTGGGGGTGTTGACCAGTTGATCCAGGGCATTCAAGTTTACAAATTCTAGGAAGCGCTGGGCAAGGGAGTTAGTACTCGAGTAGTTCTCCCAGTTAATGTTTGGGTAATTGAAATCACCCAATATTAGGGCATTTGGTAGGACCTTCATATTTTCCAGTGACTCCAGAAATCAGGAATGGGGGTCTTGGGTCATGGTAGGTGATCTGTGGCAAGCTACAATTTGAATTGCAGTTTTGCCCATTGTTAGTTGCACATGTATGATCTCTGAGGCATTGTGCTGTACCACTAACCTGGAGGTGTGGGTATCTTTGATGAATATGGAAACACCCCCGCCTTTTGTGTTTCGGTCCGGGTTCTGTGGCCAGAAAGTATGGTATGAGTTATAGCCTGGTAGTACTGGGGTGCTCTCTGGAGCCTTAAACCAAGTTTCTGTTACTGCACAGATATCGATGTTCTCCATACTGAGGAGTGCCTCGAGTGCATGCATTTTGAGGTTTAGACTTCTGGTGTTGAGTAGCATTACCCTCCATTTTTGGTTACTTGTGCTATTTACGGTAGTGGGTTTGTCTTTTGAGCCTTGCCTAAAAAAGGCACTATGGGGGCTGTAAAAGTCTTGGCCAGTATTTGAAATCCTAAGGGTGACAGGTGCAAGCCATCTCTTGCGAAGCAACGTGGCTTGTCAAGCATGTCATCCCAGGTGGACAGATACTGGATCCCCTTTGAATGACACCAGAAACTTAGCCAATTGTTGAAACGTATCATTTTTTTTATACTGTGGCATCATTCTTGGTAAGGGCAGGATGCTACTCAGGGTCAGGGTCATACTGGCCTGGGCTACGTGATCAGAGAGCTCTCCAATGTCTCTTTTCATGTAGTCCAGGGAGGTACATCTCAGGTCATACACACCAACATGGACAATGACAGAGTCATATTTGTACTTGTTCTGGAGCGACCTGAGTGCTTGTGTTATGTGGCGGATCCTGGCGCCTGACAGGCAGCTAACTATAACCTTCTCCTTGTCCAGCCTAGTTAGTGGGACTTCAGTGTGCCTGACTACAGAGTTGCCTAATACTAGTCTGTTGGGAATGTTATTTTGCCTTAAGGGCTGTGATTGCGTGGCACACTGATTATGTGAAGTATGTGTTTCATGGTTTGTGATGGGGTGTGGAGGTTGCTTGGGTGTCTGCTTTGGAGGTCTCTGTTGCTTTTGCAGATTTTTATTTAGAGCCTCCGAGTATGTTTTCGTGTATTTATGTGTGTTATTTGCCGGTGTTGGTTTAGTAGGTCTATGTGAGACTGGTGGTGTGTTGCAAGCATTTTCCTTCTCCTCTTGACTGTCAGTTCCATTCTTAGGTTGAGAGAGCTTTGCCTCCAGTTTGGCTGTATAATTGCATCTCTCGCATATATTAGTGTTTGGTGGTAGGAGGAGAGGGTTGTCTGTGTACATGAGGCAGTTGTAACATTGCCTCAAAATGCACAGAATCACCACTTGGACTGAAGAGTACACCTGAAACTGCCCTTTGGACATGCCTGAATAGGTAAAGTGAGCTGTTTTAATGATTGGCTGGTAGGGACGAATAGAGAGCCTTGTCCTTCTGGACAGTATAGGGAGTCTAGTGTTAGAGTTAATTAGTGATTGCTATGAGTTTTGAGCAAGTGCTGGGCTGTGAAATAAATGGTTTGAGTGCTTAAGTTGAAAGTTTGTCTAGTTCCAAGGGAAAAATTGAAGAGTAAACTTCGTGGAGACGGAAATAGTTTAACCCTAGCTAACCGGCGCTGCCCGGTGCGCAAAACCGCGCAAATGCGGTTTTTATAGCAAGGAAATGAAAGAGATAGAAATTAGCCCAAAATGGCCAATAAACTAACTTCTGGTTACAGCAAACAAGGCGCACAAATTTCAGAAAGAAACAGATCAAATAAGCAGGCACAATAAGCCTTTAACCAGAAATTCCCAGCTCAGAAGGGCAGAATCTAGCCTCTCCTCCCACAAGAGTGAAGACCACAAACCTTCTTAATGTAAAATAACTGGCCTGAAGCCCAAGTGCTTAAACCAGAACTAATGTGCTTTTAGAATAACAGTGAGCCTTCAATCAGCAATTCCCAACTTAAAAGGATGTAAGCTAGGTGTCCTGCCACAACAATGTAGTCCACAAGCCTTCTTAATGTAAAACAACTGGTCTGAAGCCCAAGTGCTTAAACTAAAAAGCTTAGAATAACAGTTACAATGTAATCAGGCTACTACCAAGCAGTAATAACTGCAGCAGAATAATACAACTGAGTACTTTTAAGAAGAAGCACAAGCAAAATAAGGTAATAAAGTGGGAAAAAACACAATTACAGTAAAAGCAGATGAATAAACTGCAATTTTTTTTATAACAATAGAAAACGAGCAAGCTGATTTAAACAAATTACCCAATTAACCAGTAAGAAAACTCAAAGCTAAGCGCTGTTCCAGCAGTCTTCAATCTGACAAGTTCTAACCACCCACTCCTGCCACTAGGGTGCAAGGGAACCTTCTCCAAAACAAGATGGCCTGGATTAGTGTTCAAGTTATACAAACAAAGCTAGATTCAGCAGGCTTGAATCTAGTCTATGCTACAGCAGACAAGGCGCACCAATATCAGAAAAACAGTTCAAATAAGCAGGCACAGCAAGCCTTTAACCAGAAATTCCCAGCTCAGTAGGGCAGAATCTAGCCTCTCCACCCACAAGGGTGCAGACCACAAACCTTCTTAATGTAAAATAACTGGCCTGGAGCCCAAATGCTTAAACCAGATCCTCATGTATCACAGAGGGGTATATGAGTAGCAACATTAAGTGGACATAGCTGCACTGCATGTTGTTGAGGGCCTGTCCAGAGTGTGTATGTTGTGGTCTGATTGTGTGTCATGTATGTCATCATTCAGACTGTGTGGTCTGTATAATGCCTTTGTGCCACCTCACCTGTATGTGTGTGTGTGTGTGTGTGTGTGTGTGTGTGTGTGTCAGCAAACATACTGCAGGGTATTAATTTATATACGTTGCCTTCCTCTCACAGGTGAACATGGGGGTTGGTGTCTCTCCCCCTCACAACCTGATGTCACTGTCTTAGCAGACTCTAATGATGATGGTGGTCATAGTGAGGCATAGGTGGGGTTGTCGGGGGCTGAATCTGTGCCATTGGTAGGTATCCCACTTTCACTCACAATGTCCCTGCACACAGTCAGTATGGCCACACATACCCAGTCCCCAGCAGTCACAGATAATGGATAGTTGGAGGCACGCCCCCAGCCATGCCTTGTTTACTGGATCGCACAGGCTCCGAACTCAGTGTTCGAGCCGTGCCACTACTTTTACATGGAGTTTAGCTCCATGTAAGCTTTATTGAATCCTGGGTTGTGTGTACACACACACACACACACACACACACACACACACCTTCAGTTTGTTTTGTCAACGAGTTGACTTGTATGGTGGTTGTGTGACTGTGGAGTTACTATATATAAGTTAGGGTTGTGTGGGAAGTGTGAGAACACATCTCCCATGTTGATGTTTAAGACCCTCAACTCTTTTTTCCCTCATTTTACACAGGGTTAGGCTCTCACTTAAACTACTACAACCACTCTTGATCCAGAACCACTTTCTTCCCTTCTTTGACAGTCATTTCAGACTTCATTACGTCACTTCTTACCATTTCCTGCACATTGATATTGTCAAACACCTTGTCATCTTGGTAGACCAAACTCTCCTTTATCCAGCACAGTAATGTTCACCAGTATTAGAACTGCTAAAATCTGCTTACAGCATTATCATCCTGATTTCCCCTGAAGACAGATACATGAAAGATAAAAATATTGATACTACAGTTAGAACAGTCTCTTAGTGACTGCCAGTACCACATCCTCTTAGCATCTCCAGATCTTCTTAATCTGCTTCTGGTGCTTTATTCACTTTTCCTCAACAGCACCAGTTCATTTGTTAAGGTATGCTACCTCCATTCAGTCTCCACACCTTCATCCTGCACTCCCTTATCATAAAGCTATACTGTCAAAACTAATGCCTCACTCTTACACTTTCATTTAGTAATGGAAAGATTAATTCCACCCTTGCAAATGAAAACTTGCTCACTAGCTCACCATACAAGTTAGTCTGTAGCAAGAAGGAGTTCTCCATAAAAGATTGCCAGATCTAAAACTCTCCTCCCTTACAATTCTGAACTGTCATACACATCTTCAGTCATTCACCACAGCAAGAACTCTCCTCTTATACATGTGAACTATCACATATCTTCAGGAATTTACTAGAGAACTTGGAAAACACTTTGTGAACAATGAAAAGTGCAACACTTCCCCTACTTAAAATCAAAGATTTCTGTCCCACTCACTTCAGTACCTATTCAGTTTTGTAATGCCCAGTGTTACACCTTTACCTTTGTATTACTTCACCTTCTCTTATGCCACTAGTCTGTACTAATAATTAGAACTACATTTCCTATTAACAGATTTCATATAAGCACACAGTATTATCTGATCATAAATTATTTGTTCAATCAGCAATATATTGCTCCTATCACATGTATATGCAACAGTATTATTCAAGGTTTCAGTGCATCTTTAACTGCACCAGTAATCAATTACACTAGTGTTTACAGTTCTGATTGTCACACTGTACTGTTATGTTTTTTTTTCTTTACAGCAGATGACCATGTCTGAAAAGAGTCCATAAAAAGCAATCTACACACCAAGTAACCAGATGCAAAATAATAACAATAATCATCATCATCACCATTGCTCAATAAATCCATCAACTGAGCAGAAAACAGAAACATAGGAAAAGGCAATAGGCAATGCTCGTACTCAGGAGTTCAAGCAACAGAAGAGTATCATTGCAAGAAGTGCAGGCATAGAAGCAGCAGCAGCAGAAGGTCATAATGTTACCACCAAAAAGCAGGAGGAAGACAGGTTGGGAGGGTAGGGGACTGACCCTGGCTTAAACCAAGACAGAAATTGACATTATCAAACCTCAAAAGGCCAGGAAAAAAATTTCCCCCCTGAAGTACTGTGCTTGGGAACAGATTCTGTGATGAGGTTGATGGGCAAGCTACAGGAAAAAGTAGCAAAGAACTTTTGGCTGGGAAAGATATAGAAGGCAGATAGTTAGTGAGCTTTAGACTGAATGCACCTGTCTATTAGCTGCTACAACCTAATTACAGGACAACAGAAAGGAAGGAGAAACAGTATAGGAGAAGAGAGGACATCATCAATACCATGGAGGAAGTGCAGTTAAGATTAGAATTTTACACCACTTTTCAGTACTACTTAATGGAATGAGTGGCAGTAGAAGGTACTGTTCCTCTAAACTCAAGAATGTCAACCAGACCAGAGTACAGGAAACCAAGTTAGGGCAAGCCAACTCAAATTAACAAAGGGGAATACGAGGGGAAGGAAAAAAACAAAATGAGAGGGTAAGGCATTCACAGAAGAACAACCAGTGTGGCAAACAACAGAAGAAAGCAAATCAAGGATTTAGCAGGCACAAAAACTATACAATAAAGGGAAAGCAGAAAGAAAAGGCCAAGTAGGTAAAAAAGGGAAGAGCAGCAGTGTGAGGGTGGAGGACAAAAGTGGGCAGGTGTTCAGAATGTTGGGAGGAAAAGTAGTTCAGGGATCTATAAAGTGTGAAGGATAAGTGGTTTTCAAGACATTATGAAACTTTCAAGGAAAAGATGGGGACCTACAGAAGCTAGCTGGCTGGCTGGCTAGCAAGACTGGGTTGAAGTAAGGAAAGAGAAGAACACTCAAGAGGAGGGGGAATTAGGAAGAGAGTATGTGGGTAGGGTGGAATAAGTCTGGAAGGAAACCAGCAAGGAATAAGATACAAGCAGAAGTGGTCGGAGGACTCCAGGCAAGTAAATGTGGCTAGAGAACAAGATATGGGGGAAAAAAGCATAGAGGAAGGCAGACAAGACACAATGACTAAGGGGCAGAAAGACACTGTTAAAGGACAAAGGCAGGAAGAGATAAAAAGTTAAGAACAAGAGGAAAACCAGTAGTGGTTAGGCAGGGGGTAGCACCATAGGGAGAGCTGGGGGAAGCAGGTAGGGAAGAAACAGGAATTTGAGCCAAAATAGAAACAAAGGAAACAGTTAGGAGGAGCAGGTTGGCAGGAATAGTAGCACAGGAAGCCCTTGCTATTTGCTGTCACAACAAGTATTTGCTTCACTGACTCATTTTAAGATCACTGGTCTCATAAATAAATTTCTGAGGTTCCCCCTCTAAAGATACATGCACCATTGCGTGACATTTTCTTTAACAATCACACTTTTCAATCTCACATTAACATTGTATAGCAAGGATTCCTTGTGCAAGGAATTAAGGGAATCAGACCATGTAGGCATGGAACTGAAGGCAGACAGTCACTGTTGGCAAAGCATTTTGTGGTGGTAGATGACTTGCAGAGAATATGAGCACTAGAGATAAGAAGCTGGATCACTGAGACAAGGAGAAGTTTGGTAAAGGACATGATCTAAAGCCTAATGGTGACCAAGAAGGCTGAAAAAGAAGACAGACAATGGAATGTCCACATTCAGTGATCCATGTGGAAACGTATGACCTGGCAGACTGCATTGGAGAAGAAACTTATGACCTGGCAGACTGCATTAGAGAAGAAGCAATGGGCAGGACAAAGGGAAGAAGTAGTGAGGAATGGTTTAGTGAGTGCTGTAGGTAGCACTTTGGTGACAATGCCACTTTATCAGGTTACAGGCTAAAGCAGGTTATGGTGCAGCTAAAGTAGTTTTTGTAGTTCTATACATTTTACAAGGAAACGTCCATCACGCTGATGGAAACTGTAAACAGGAAGAATACTATGATGGTGAATGTAACAGTGGAAAGACAATTGACTTCATCTAATTTTCAGTGCAAAAGGGGAAAGAAAGAGGAAATTACATATGTAAATATAGTTTTACTGCTCATGAGCAAGGTACAGTGGTTAGCACATCATTGCTTCTACAAAATTCATGTGAAATATAGAATTTTAAGGAGGTTAGACCAAATCTTCTATCTCTGTGTGTGATTTATTAAGCCTTCTAAAATGCTGATGAGTCACACAGTGGTGAAACATCTGTCAGAAATACATTTGAAAAGATGGAGAGATTTATTTTCTAGAGTCCTGCCTCTGAAACTACATAAGTATATTCTACAATAGAATGATGGCTTAATAGCATTCCCATGGATTTTCTGTGCTCCAAAACAAAATTAGTAGAAACGTGGAAGCCTAGGATTCAGAAAAGGAGTTTAGTAAAGAATTATGAAACTACTCAGTGTGATGCATTCCCTGTATATTGCTGGAAAATAAGCCATGCAGTTATTTAACTCCTACCAGTTTGAAGAGAAGAAAGAATAAAAGAATTTACAGAAAATGTGTTAATTACTACCAACCCAGAAGGAATATGCTATTTATTAGTAATTTGTTCTCCACTATTGAGCAAGGTCCTATAAAGACTGTGAATGTTTATGTCACAGAGATGAAAAACAGAGCCAAAGGCTGTAAATTGTGTGAGCTAGTTAATTATTTGATAAGAGACATAACCTGTGGTATAAGAAATGATGAAACTAAGGTCAGTATCGTAAGAGAAATAGACCTGATATTATCAAAAGTTGTGGATCTGTAGAGAACAAGTAAAATTACTACTACACAGTTAAATCAAAATTTCAGGGATACACTGATAACTCAACAATATAGCTACTGAAGAAAGTCATTAAAAAGAAAGGGCAGCATGAGCACAAATCATAAGGAAGGAAAAAATTATTTTTCTTACGAAGAAGAAATAAGCTATGTCTATGGCTTGAAGTTCAAGAATAGCAAAGAAATACTTCCAAAACACAGAAACAAAAGCTTGTGAAGACCGATGAATCAAATCTCGGAATACAGAAGTGCAAAGAAAGAACAAGAAATTTAACCCAGTTTTCATACAAAGAAGTTACAAACTCACCATAACGTTCCATCTGTGTTGTCCAAACAAATGCACTCTGAGGGTCATACTGCTCAACACTACAAGTCTAAATCTCAAAATGCACTCGCTCAAAGCACTCTTTAAAATGGAGAACATCGACATTTGTACTGTAACAGAGACCTGGTTCAAGGCAGCAGAAAGCACACCTGCTCTACCAGGCTATAACTCATTCCACATATTTCAGCCCCAGAATTTGGACCAAAGCTCCAAAGGCAGTGGTGTTTCCATATTCATAAATAATGTGCACACCTCCAGAATGGTAGCCCAACAATGCATCTGAGATACTTCAGGTGCAGCTAACACTGGGTAAGACAGCGATTCAGGTCGTAGCTTGCTATAGAACCCCATCCATGTCCCAAGACCCACACTCCATGTTCCTAAGCACCATGGAGAATATTAGCGTTCAACCTAACACTCTCATACTGGACGACTTCAACTACCCCTCCATTAACTGGGAAAACTACTCATGTACCAATACACTTGGCCAACGTTTCATGGAATTCATTAATTCCAATGCCCCAGCCTAGCTCGTTCTTACCCCCACTAGAGGTAGCAACATCCTTGACCTGGTCATTACTGACATGGGCGACCATT
Organism: Protopterus annectens; assembly: GCF_019279795.1. NCBI lineage: Eukaryota > Metazoa > Chordata > Ceratodontiformes > Protopteridae > Protopterus > Protopterus annectens. The sequence goes on along the minus strand of NC_056743.1, from coordinate 1,299,051,467 downwards.
GTTCTACACCAATAGTTAACTCCTCCCTGGTAAGATCCAACCACAAACTAATCACCTTGGAAATCCACATCCCTCCCATCCCCAACCCCCACCTGCAAAGGTGACCACCATGAAAAACTTCACCAAAGCTAACTTTGGGCTCCTAAAAACAGAGGTGGCTAACTTCAGAGCACCCAAGCAAATGGAGAATAGTTGCATAACCACCGAATCATACACCAATGCACTGTACACACATGTACACAAATGCATGGATCTTGCCATACCCAATAGAACCAAGATGCTCTCCTCCAAAAAGAGGAAGCCAATCTGGTGGTCCCCTGCCATAAACTAACTCTACAACAGGAGGAGGAAACTGATGTGGAATAAGGTGAAATCTCAAGACTGGAAAGACTCCTTTATCAGCCTCAACAAAAAGTTGAGATCCCTCATCAAATCCTCTAAAGCTAGCTATGAAAACAGAATTGCAGCAGATAGTAAAGACAACCACAAGGCCTTCTATAGTTATGTAAAGAATCTCCACGGCAATACCCAGATTTGCTCTGAGCTACTGCACAATGGTACCTCCTATACCGAGCCAACAGATATTGCCAATATACTGCCCAACAGATTCAGTGCCAACTTTACCCCCCTCCCCCCAAAAGACCAGTCACAGCACCAGTAGATTTGTCAGGCACCCGTTATTACTGCTGCACAGGTTAAAATAGCACTGACAAAGACAGAGAATCCAGCTTTTATGGGAGCTGACAATATCTCTGACTGTGTTCTACATGAACTACAGAGTGA
>NC_056743.1:1299010684-1299045684 GCF_019279795.1 Protopterus annectens | reverse complement strand
TAAGGACTGTGATCTTTAATGCTGCTCGGACAGTATCTGAGGCAAGAGAGAGGTTAAAGATATAAGTAAATAGATTACAGATTTTTTTTCAGCAGCAAGTCTTAGGAAGGTAGAATGAAGTTTGCTGAATTTAGATCTTGAATTATTGAGTTTGAGAAGCAGGGTCTTGGTCTGTTTTAATGAACCTTCGGAGGGGTGAAAAGTTGCTGCATAACAGGCTAGAGGGTGATTACTGCAAAACAGTCTATATTCCTAAGAAGGCATATCAAAGTCTCATATAGGACAATGACTCTCAAAACAATATTCAGGAATTCCAAGACTTATCAGTGAATGGGAACTCAAACATAAAACATCCAGTTATCACTGTTCATAATCTAACGGACAAGTGGACAGAACTATTCAATCATCATCAACCCCCTTTTTTCACATTTTCTACATGGCGTCAGGGTGTTGTTCAACTGTTACCATCTTTCTCAATTTATTGCCACTCTCCTACCTTCTTCAATTTTTATCTCAGAAAAATGGTCCATCTTTTTGCTGGATGCCCTCATTTCCTCTTACTTTCTTCCTATCTGTCCCAAACAGTCTTTAATAGATTGTCTGCTGCTTTCCTGAACATGTGCCTGAACCACCATGATTGTTTTTCTTTGACCTTTCCTGCAGCTAGCGCTACTTTGGTTCCTGCTCTGATGTCCCTGTGCCCTCTTCTGTCCCACAGTGTGCACCTACCACCCATTTTATGCACTTCATCTCTATCACCTCTAGCTTCCTCCACTGCTCTGCCTTTACTGCCCAGATTTCTATAACTATACAGTAACAGTGGTCGAACCACTCTTTTGCACATCTCATTTTTCAGCTTCTTTGGAATTTTTCTGTCACACACTATCCCTGACAATCTGTGGCAGTTGGCTGTAGCCATTCTGATTCTAATTTCGACCTCATTTAAACTTCCCTCCTCCTCAAACAACCCTCACTGATACTTGAAGCTGTTAACCTGTTCCACTGTTTCCTCTTGTTTCAGCTTCTTGTGATATCCACAATTTGCTGGCATTACAACTGTCTTATCTTTATTCGATTTCATCCCATGTGCCTTTAGTTTTGCATTCCATCCCCCTATCATTTGCTGAAGTTCTTGTTCCTATAATGCTACATCACCAACATACAGCAGCTTTGTTATTTCCTCTCTTACCTCTTTGCTAATGTAGTTCATCTTTGGTATGAATTAAGGTGGGCTCGAAGCTGAACCCTGATGAATACCGACTCACACTGGGAACCCCTTGCGATCTGAAAACTGATCATACTTGTGTCATTGGGTCCTTGTATATAGCCTGCAATAATTCTACTAATTCTACTAATGTTTCCAGGACTCTGATCCACTGTAGGATGTACAAATCAACTTTCTTGGGATTTTGTCATATGCTTTCTCCAGGTGAAGGAATGCAAAGGTGGACTTTTTTCTCAACTATTTGTCTCATTGGAAACATTAGGTCGGATGTGCTGCATCCAGATTTGAATATGAACTGCTCATCTCCCTTAATACGTTCTACTACTCTGTGTATTTGTTTATCAATTATCACCTCCTGAACTTTCATGCAGTGTCAAAGGAGTTTAAAACCTCTATAGCGCCAACAGTTGTGAATGTCCCCTTTATTCTTGTGCACTGGCACTAGAATGCTTATTCTCCACTCATCTTGGATAAGCTTTTTTTTCCATACTGCTATGAGTACTCTGGGGAGCCATTTCTCCCCCAACTCATCCAGCATTTTGAGCATATCTGATGTGACCTCACCTGCTTTCACCGACTTCAGTTTTCTTAGTATTGTTTTTACTTCTTCTAGGGTGGGCTTCACTTCTTCTTTCATCATAGACTGATAGTACAACCTCTGTGGAGTTTTCTTTGTTCAGAAACTGAAGGAAGTACTCCTGTTCTATGGACAGGTGAACAGTTATTGCTGGCATCTCTAATGAAGGGTCTCTGACTATCTTCTTAATCTTTCTGTATCTGCCTTGAAACCACAAAGTTTCTTTGCGCCATCTGCTGAATCACTTTCCAAAAGCTGGTGCCCTGTTCTTTGCTATTGTAACTGCTCTCTTAGCCTCTTTGTTAGCCAAAAGAATTCCTTCTTAGCCTGGTCTGTCTTTTCTACCCCATAATTTGTGTCTGCACTCTTCCCTTTTTTGAAGACTTTCTGGACATCTGCATTCCACTACCTGCTTTCCTTATGTACTTTATTTCCATACATGGCTCGACCATATATCTGTTCCACAGTCCTCACACATGCTGGTTTCAGGTGCTGCCATTTTTCTTCATCATCATCAATGGCCTTTTTTCCCCATTTTCTACATGGAGACTGGGTTGTTATGACAACAGTCACCATCTCTCTATCGATTCAATGCCACTTTTCTACCTTCTTTGATTGTCTTGCCTGACTGTAGCATGTCTTCTCTCACACAATCCATCCATCTTTTTGCTGGACTCCCTCATTTGCTCTAGCCTTCCTCTTGTCTGTCTCAAATCTCCAGCAAACTATCTTCTGCTTTTCTGCACATATGTCTGAATCACCCTTCTCCACCTATTTTCTCTTCTTCCTGAGGTGCTATGCTAAAGCCCAGAGTATTTCTCTGAACTCCTGTGCCTTCTCTACAGTCAACTTCCAGGGATTCAGCCTAATCTCTGACTTTAGAGCCTTCTTTAACCACTGTTTGCAGCTGAGTGTGGCGACCAAGCACAGAAGCTAAAGACTACAATAGCTCACAACTGAATGTTCTCAAGAAGGATTTTATAGCTGCTATTTACTGTAGAATGTCTCTCAAATTAAGATCTTCTTGCTATCTAAGTCTACCAACCCAAAGCCACTGAAAAGTCACTTTTTAGGATTTGAGAATATATTTAGATGTGTACAATTTCTTCTCACAGAGACAGTGCAATCTGCACCAAACAGATAAACTTCTGCAATGATCTATCACTGAAGTTCCACATCAGTACTCATTTACACCATGGATTTTCTACTACCACACAAAGTACCTACCATATCAAGAACATTCAGCTCATCTCTATTATTCAGACAAAAGCTTAATTCAATAAAAACAGCAAGAATGAAAATAGAATGCCAATATGTTCTCCTTCTCAGTGAAAATGAGCAGCAGGAGCATGTCCTCCTCAGCAAAACGAACAGCAATATTCTCTTATCCCCTGAGAAAGTAAACAGCAGCATGTTCTCATTCAGAGTGAGCAACAGCGTGCTCTCATCCTGAATAAGAGTCAAGAACAGTATGTGCTCCTCAGTGAGAGTGAGAAGCAACATGCTCTCCTCCTTAGCAAAAGTAAGCAAAAGCGTACTCTCCTTTTCAAGAAGGAAGAGGCAAGTTAGCCTCCATAATAGTGAGAAGCAGCATGCTCTCTCAGTGAGAGTAAGCAGCAGCATGCCATCCTCCTCAGTAACAGTGAGAATAAGCAGCAGCAGCATGCCATCCTCCACTCTAACAATGAGAAGCAGCATGCTCTCTCAGTGAGAGTAAGCAGCAGTATGCCATCCTCCTCTGTAACAGAGAAGCAGCATGCTCTCTCAGTGAGAGTAAGCAGCAGCATGCCATCCTCCTCAGTAACAGTGAGAGTAAGCAGCAGCATGCCATCCTCCTCAGTAACAGTGAGAGTAAGCAGCAGCATGCCATCCTCCTCAGTAACAGTGAGAGCAAGCAGCAGCAGGATGCCATCCTCCTCGCTAACAGTGAGAAGCAGCATGCTCTCTCAGTGAGAGTAAGCAGCAGCATGCCATCCTCCTCAGTAACAGTGAGAAGCAGCATGCTCTCTCAGTGAGAGTAAGCAGCAGCATGCCATCCTCCTCTGTAACAGAGAAGCAGCATGCTCTCTCAGTGAGAGTAAGCAGCATGCCATCCTCCTCAGTAACAGTGAGAGCAAGCAGCAGCAGGATGCCATCCTCCTCGCTAACAGTGAGAAGCAGCATGCTCTCTCAGTGAGAGTAAGCAGCAGCATGCCATCCTCCTCAGTAACAGTGAGAAGCAGCATGCTCTCTCAGTGAGAGTAAGCAGCAGCATGCCATCCTCCTCAGTAACAGTGAGAAGCAGCATGCTCTCTCAGTGAGAGTAAGCAGCAGCATGCCATCCTCCTCAGTAACAGTGAGAAGCAGCATGCTCTCTCAGTGAGAGTAAGCAGCAGCATGCCATCCTCCTCAGTAACAGTCAGAAGCAGCATGCTCTCTCTCAGTGAGAGTAAGCAGCAGCATGCCATCCTCCTCAGTAACAGTGAGAAGCAGCATGCTCTCTCAGTGAGAGCAAGCAGCAGCAGCATGCCATCCTCCTTGCTAACAGTGAGAAGCAGAATGCTCTCTCAGTGAGAGTAAGCAGCAGCAGCATACCATCCTCCTCGCTAACAGTGAGAAGCAGCATGCTCTCTCAGTGAGAGTAAGCAGCAGCATGCCATCCTCCTCAGTAACAGTGAGAAGCAGCATGCTCTCTCAGTGAGAGTAAGCAGCAGCAGCAGCATGCCATCCTCCTCGCTAACAGTGAGAAGCAGCATGCTCTCTCAGTGAGAGTAAGCAGCAGTATGTCATCCTCCAAAGTAACAGTGAGAAGAAGAAGCTTGCTCTCCTCCTCCTCCTCCTTAGTGAGGATGGTTTCTGTTATCTGAAAAAAGCGAAGGATCACAGACTCATGGGATGCATATACTGTTCTTGGAATGAAACATTTTGAAAGCAAAAAGATTACATCTAGGACACTGATGCATTTTTTGTACACAAAATGTAAGTAGCGGACTTCGCTACTTAAAAAGTGGATACCCACTTCTAAAATATACACTTATATCCCAACCGTGTGTCCTTTCCTATATTATATTACTCCAACTTGTGTCACTCCTACCTGATAGGGATTAAATGCCTGATCACAGGTACAACAAGTAGTCAAAGGAAGTTAGAGAAAAGACTACATGATGATCATAAAAACAAGTGAAATGAAAGTGACTAGATGGGTGGAGGCTATGACCAGATAATGGCAGGTGATCTACATAGGACCTGGCAATTAGTGAAATAAAGTGCAGTAAATCAAGAAGCTTCCATGGTCATCTTTAAAGATAATAATGTAAGACAAATAAGAGAAGAAGCATGACAAGTGATAAATGAGACAACTTGTGCATTTACATAATGATACCCCCCCCTCCTAATTTCTCTTCTGCAACTTAAAATTCTACTTATACCTAACCAGAGATAGATCACTGTACACATTCCATGTATATAATGTATGGCTACCATGCAGAAGCATTTAGGCAGCATTACAAGAAAGTTCTGCCACAGCCTCTGTAATGGTGTTAACTATGTGCATCCTACAGCCACCACAATAAAACAAGCAGTAGCTATTTCTACAGCCGAGCATCACTTATCCCAGTAGGGTTTTCCTGCAAAACAAACAAAAAAATATTTCTGCTCTGCATCTAATATCTGCAGCCTTACCTCACCATCATAACAGAAGTGCGCATGTTTTATATTTCGGTTAAACATGTAGATCCTAAGAAAGGACAGCTACAGCCTCCACAGAGTCCATAATGAGCACTGAGTTCATTTTAAACATTTTATTCACATCCTGAGACTAGATCAAATTTTCTGCAGTAGATGATGGATTATCAGGGGCACATCCAACACTGATTTTTATTCTGTTTGTATAAAATATAATTTTTTCTTTAACATTCTATCTTACCAATTGTAGCTATTCAGGACAAATACTTAAGCTTCCCAAATGGGACAACAAAATGTTCTGGATTATTTACAGCAATCATTTATTACCTTTTACTTTATTGATCAAATAAAATCATTTGTCAAAAAAATAGAACAAATAAATAATAAAGTAACAAATAATGACAAGGATCACTCTCTGAAGCAAAATAAATAAATAAATAAAAGTGTCCACAAGATACATACCTGAAAAGTTCCGTGTTGCTAGCATGGTGGTCAGAATTGCTCCCTAAGGAAATAAAAAAAAAAGATAGTAGGAGATAAAATAAAAACAAGGACAATTACAGATAAGGAAGAATGTTATCTGAGAATGAGTTGCTGCTCCAGGCCAAGATCACAATGCAGTTAACAGACACTATTAACAAGACCATTTGACATATCCTCCTTAAAGAGAGGACCAAAGGACAGCCTTGGAAATCTGTGCATGAAAGCCCCTACAGATCACCTCTGGAGTTGTCTGAACTTGGCCCTCAGAAAGTTCTTCACTCAGTAGGGGGAGTAACACTATGAAGAATGTGTACCATCCCCTCAACATATCTATCCAGAATGGTACCCAAAGCAACTTCTTAACTATTCAAATAAAGGTACATTTTATACAAAGGAAAACACACATTCATTTGCTTCTACATTTTCATCTGTAACATGAATGGTACAGTCTGTTAAAGATTTTACAGAAGAAAAAATGCCACTTGCTATTTAAAACACATACTCCACAACTCATGGAAAGACCTGCACTGTAATATATTCTTAGAAAGTACAGCTCTAATGATTCATAAACAATGCTGATTTGACTACTACACAGAGGACTCAGAATAAATGTGCAGTGATTACCTTTCACAGAAAGCATGCTCAGCCTTCAAAGAGCAAGGCACTCATCTTTCACATAACAATGTCTTACCTACCATTAATACAGCAATGCTTTATAATGCAATGTCAGTCATATGCAGTGCTTATCTCACAAGGTCTAACACTCAAAAAGTAACATTCTCAACAGTGGTGCTTACCTTACCATATAAAAAGCAGGGCCTCTATCATAAGATGGAGAGAAAGAACAATTTACAAAACAATTCTCTCTACCCATTTAGAACAGCGTCACCTTTTTCGATCATAAAGCAGCAGCTCACAATCCAAACTAAACCATTTCAACACTGCAATGCTGCTCTTACACCAGTGTATCTTATCACTCAGAGTGAAAGGTACCAATATACAGTTCAAAACAGCAAGGGCCCTGACAATTTAAAGGAATGTTACACTAACTCACTAAAACAAAGGGGGCCTTGGGTATTTAGAGCAAGGTTGCACTCAACTATACTCTTCTCACATCAGAGAGAAAAGTTTCACCTTATCAAACTACTCTCATTGCAATGTCACTACAATATCCCTATATGATCTTTAATGCAAGGTCCTTTTGCTTATTCACAGAATACCACACTCAGGCAACATCCTAAGTGTGGTATTCTGACAACATTCCTTGTTTTTTTTTATTTGCTTTTCTGCAAAAAAACAAACAAAAAAAAGTTCTAAGCTTGTGTCCCACCTTTCCTGTAACTAGTCTAGTCCAGATACAGATTTGTATCCAGGACTCTTTTGTAAGTTTTTGAGTCCTCCCAGATCTTTCTGTGTTGGAGGGAAACCTTCTATTTTGTAAGCACTAGGTAGCCTATCTACTACAAGAGGAGTGGTTTTCTGGTCCAGAAATAGTTTATTGGCCATTTGGGCATTTTTTTCCATCCCTTTCAACTTTCTGGTTTAAAAGCCTGTGTTTGCACACTGCGCAGCGGTGCTTAGCTGACTTAAACTACTACCAGTGCCAGAAAGTCTACTCTTCAATTTTCCCCTTAGAACGTGCTTGTTTACTTCTTGCACTTCAATTAGCTTAATCGGGTAGCACTTTAACAGGCTTTTGTAACATTTATTGTAGCACACTTAGGTGCTATCAGCATTAGCTGTTCCTATGCAGTAACACCACCAGTACTTATAAGTTATGACCACCCCTCCTGGTATAATTGTAGGGCAATTTCCTGTGCTTTCTCCTGCTAACCTGGTGCACTTGGGCATTCTGAGACAGTGTAGCAACTGTCTGATGTACACAGACAACCCTCTCCTCTTACCTCCCAACACTCATACCTGTGAGAGATGCACTTATATCACCAAACTTGAAGGAGCGCAAGCTCCAATGAGGACTGGGGACTAGCTGGCCAAGAGAAGGTCAACACCTGCAACTCACTACATAGAAAACACAGCCCTTCAAAACACCAACCATCACAACCCACACATAGAAACATAAACCATACACCCACCTTCACAGAGCCTCTCAATAAAGATTTACCCAAACAGAGACCACAGAGACAGAAACTCACTCAAACCATCACAACACAACACCAACCCCAGAACACATTGCATACCACCACAGTGTGCCCCTCAACCCAAGCCCTTAAGGCAAAGCACTTTGCCCAATGTACTAATCATAGGAGACTCAATTGTGAGGCACACTGATGTCCCACTTAGTAGGATGAACAAGGAAAAGGTGACAGTCCGCTGTCTATCAGGTGCAAGGATCTATCACATAACACATGCACTCAGGTTACTTCACAATAAGTACAAATATGACTCAGTCATTGTCCACATGGGTGTGAATGACCTGAGACGTACCTCCCTGGAGTACATGAAAAGAGATGTGATGGAACTCTCAGATTATGTGGCCAAGGCAGGTATGACCCTAACCCTGAGCAGTATTCTACCATCACCCAGAATGATACCACAGAGTATGAGAAGAAAATGATTGACTTCAACAATTGGCTAAGTTTGTGGTGTCATTCTAAGGGGATCCAGTATCTGTCTGACTGAAATGACATGTTCAACAGACCTCGATGCTTTGTCAGAGACGGCTTGCATCTGTCATCCCTGGGATTCCGGGTACTGGTTAAGGCTCTTGCCATCCCAAATGCAATCCGAAGGTCATGCTGCTCAATGCTAGAAGCCTAAATCTCAATATGCCCTCATTCGAAGCTCTCCTCAAAATGGAGAATGTCGACATCTGTGCTGTAACGGGGACCTGGTTTAAAGTGGCAGAAAGCACCCCTGCTCTTCCAGGCTACAACTCATTTCATACCTTTCAGCCCCAGAATACAGCCGGAAGCTCCAAAGGTGGTGGTGTCTCCATATTCTTAAAGGATACACACACCTGTAGACTGGTAGCCCATCATCATGCATCAGAGATACTTCAGGTACAACTAACACTGGGTATGACGGCGATACAAGTCATAACCTACTACAGAAAGTACAGTTGTGTACACTTACCATAAATGTAGATATTCGAGTGTATTCACTGCTGCAGTCATCACATTTGGGTTATCCCTCGGCCGGCCTGAATACCAAAGACTTAGTACTTCTGCGTCGGTTGCTGTCGCTTAAGGACGGACGCCAGATCGTCAGTGGTATAAAATAAGGCAGCAGACGCCATTACATCAGTTTTACTTGCCCTAACCTGTCAGGAACCCCCAAAGTAGGAGGCCAGGTTCTGGAGGAAGAACCCCACCAGTGGAAAATAAATACCAATATGTCCCTTGTAAGGAAAGGAGGACAAGGAAGAATGGTAACAAAAGGAGAAGGAGAAAAAAGGGGGGATGCAGGGAGGGAAACCCGGACTGCAACAGTGAATACACTCGAACATCTACATTTATGGTAAGTGTACACAACTGTATTATGTTCTTCATGTTTCACTGTTGCAGTCATCACATTTGGGTAGCTTCCCAAAGCTGAGGAAATGGGTGAAGGCAGTCAAGGAAGCTAGGGGCTGGCTAGGATGCCCTGCAAGACTGCAGAGGCAAACACTGCCCTGGATTTGGAGGAGAGAGGCGGGTGGTAATGCTTGGTAAAAGTGTTAACAGACGTCCAGGTGGCAGCCACCAGGATGTCCCTGGTGGGGACTCCTCTGAGGAAAGCTGCAGAGGTGGCAGCTGCTCTTGTGGAGTGTTTCCTGACCCCCCTGGTGGGAGGCTTACCATGCTGTTTGTAGCAGAAATGGATGCAGTGTACTATCCATTTGGAAATAGTTTGCTTGGAGATGGCTTTGCCTTCTGCCCCTGTAGCAAAGCTAACCAGCAATTGATCAGACTTTCTGAAGGTTTTAGTCCTGTCCAGATTGTATATCTGAGCTGTCTGTGCACACGTAGAGAGTGAATAATCCTTTCCCCCTTGTTCTGGGGATTAGGAAAGAAGGTGGACAAATGAATGGATTGGTTGAGAGACACACTGGACACCACCTTGGGCATGAAGGATGGTTTAGTTCTGAAAGATACCCAGTCTGCATGGAAGATAATGAAGGGTTCCACAGCATGAGTGCTTGCAGCTCAGAGACTCTTCTGGCCGAAGTGATGGCCAGAAGGAAGGCTGTCTTGCTCTGCAGAAGAATCTGGTTTGAAAGGAGGCAGGGTGAGCTTTTCCAAGACAAAGTTCAGGTCCCAAGCTGCCACTGGTGCCCTTCTTGGGGACCTCAGGTTGCTAACCCTCTGAGGAACTGTTTGATCAAAGGGTGTGAGAAAAGGGGCTGCTCAGTGGGAAAATGAGCAGAAATAGCAGACGCATGAATTTTTAAAGAGGAGAAAGAGAGACCACCTTGTAGTAGGTCATTAAGTAATCCAAGATGAGAGGGATGGAGGGCTGTGCCGTATTGCCCCCTTAGCCTGGATCCAGGTGCAGAACCTTTTCCATTTATCTGCATAAGACTTTCTGGTGCTAGGGTGTCTGGCCTCATGGATAAAATCCAGAACCTGTTTACGGAAGATGGCAGATTGCTTCGGGTTTAGGCAATAAGCCAAGCTGCCAAATTGAGTGTCTGCAATTGGGGATGCATGAATTCCCCCCCTTCCCTCTGGGTTAGGAGGTTTGGAATCTGAGATGGATGCCATGGAGGCAGCAGGGATAGGCTGCGCAGCAAGGGGTACCAGTGCTGTTGGGGCCAGTCTGGAGCTATAAGAATGGTCCTTGATTTTTTCCTGCCTTATTTTGAGCAGTACCCTGGGGATGAGAGGTAGGGGAGGAAAGGCATAGACCGAGAGGTTAACCCAGGGGAAGGACAGGGCATCCACTTTCCAAGCCAGGCAGTGATGCTCCCTGGTGCAGAATTTGCTGAGCTGATGGTTGGTGTGGGACGCAAAGAGGTCGACCATCGGGGTTCCCCATTTCTGAGTAATTAGAAAGAAGGTACTTCTGTTGATTTGCCACTCGTGTGGGTCCAAAAGGTTTCTGCTTAATTGGTCTGCTAGGGAGTTGAGAGAGCCTGGTAGGTATTGTGCTAACAGGTGTATTTGCATGGAAGAGGCTGAGAGCCAAAGGGTCATGACCAGCCTGCATAGTGGGTAGGCGTGAGTCCCTCCCTGCTTGTTGATGTATCACATCACAGTGGTGTTGTCCGTTTTGATCAGGAGAACCCCTGGAGAGAGAAGGGGTTTGAAAGCTATCAAGGTGTGTTGCACAGCCATCATCTCTTTTTGACTGATGTGCAGGGGGATTTGTTGTGGGCTCCATTGGCACTGTATGCACCTGCCATCCCGGTGTGCACCCCAAGCGTAGTCTGATGAGTATGTGGTGAGGGTCTGGGCGGTGGGGTGTGGGGAGAAGGGCAGTCCCTTGTTGTGGGAGCATGCTGTGCTGTTGCCCACCAAAGAAATTCCTTTCTGAAGCAAGGAGTTATAGGTAGAAAAGTTTCCAGGTCTTTAGCGTGTTGACACCAAAGGCTCCTTAGGTACCATTGACGTTTCCTCATATGCAGTCTGGCATATGGAATGAGGAGTATGCAAAATGCCATGAACCCCAGGGCTTGCAGGAATTTCCTTGCAGAAAGATGAGGCCTGGTGGCCAGTTAAGAAAAGTAGGCTGACAGGAAAAATTGTTTCTCTGGTGTAAGGCATGCCATCTGGGATGCTGTGTCCAGACTTGCTTCCAGGAAGATTATCCTTTGGGTGGGCACCTGTTTTGATTTCTTTTCACTGACTGTGTACCCTAGGGAGGTTAGACTCTTTACAAAGGCCAGGTGTTTGAGCAGCTCTTCCTGGTTGTCTGCCTGAATAAGGCAGTCATCTAAGAAGGGGTAACTTTGAATATTTATTTGTCTGCAAAAGGCAATGGCTGGAGCCAGGCATTTTTTGAAAACTCTGGGAGCAGTAGATAAGCCAAAGGGAAGTGCAGAGAACTGAAAGTGTTGAGATCCTGCCCTGAAGCGGAGATATTTTCTGCATGATTCCCTGATAGGAATGTGGAGGTAGGCCTCTTCTAGATCCAGGGTGGCTAGCCAAACGTCCTTGGACAGCATGGGTAGCAGCTGCTGGAGGGTGAGCATTTTGAATTTTGACATCACCAGGAAGGTGTTTAGAATGGATAGATCGAGGATGGAGTGCCAGGTGCCCTCTTTTCTGGGCACCAGAAAAAGTCTGGGAGTAGATGCCTTGGCCTATCTGTTCTGCAGGAACGCGCTCTACTGCCCATGGGATGGATTTGCTTTTGAGCCCCTGCCCACTGATTTGGCGGTAGATCTGGGAACCCTTTTGGGTGTGGAAGGAGAATTTGTATCCCTGAGACACAATGTTCAGACCCCATTGGTCCTTGGTAATGGTGGCCCCAGTGCTTGAGTAAAAGGAGAGTTTTCCTTCAAGGGGTAAGTGAAGGTGGGTGGGGGGTGGAGGAGGTGACTCATTGTGAAGTTCTTACCATAAGGGAGTGGCTTACAACTCCCTGGTTTTGAAGTGGAGGTAGTCCATGCTTAGATCTCTGCATTCCATGGGGCTTCTGTCTGTGTGTGTGTGTGTGGGGGGGGGGGGGTCTGTTTCCACGGATTCTAGGCTGGGCTTGTGTACTCTGAGCAGGAAAGGACCAGTGCTTGGAGGGAAAATGCCAGCTGGACCTGTAAGAATTCTTTAACTGTTTGCATAGATTTTGCTTTTCTTCCATCTTTTTTAAGACCTCTTCTGCCTTAGTGCCAAATAAGTTATCTTTGTGCAAAGGTACATCCAACAATTTAGATTTGATATGGTGTAGCAGGGGTTGTTCCTTAAGCCATGCATGTCTTCTAATGACAGGTCCAGTGACTGCTGCCCTGCAAGAAGCTTTTAGGGCATCAAAATCACAGTGCAAGGTGTGTTTAGTTACTTGACTTGCAGAATGCATTAAGTCTTGTAAGTCTTTAGATTCTGCCCAAGCAGGAAAGGAGGACATTTTTTGTTTAAGGAGTTCCAAGGTATGTTGCTGATATTTAAGCACATAGAACTGACAATTTAGTTCCCTGATAGCAAGAGTAGCTGAGGTGTATACTTTTTTACCCCATCTGTGCAATGCTTGGGAATCCCTGTTTGAGGGGGCTGGGATTCTTAGCAGAGGCTGCTTTAATCCCTTTTGGCCCTTGAGAAATGACCTCAGGGTCAGCTGTTGGATTTTTAAAAAGATATTTGTGCGAGTCAGGGACTCTGTAGTACCTGTCTGGTTTTCTGGGAGCAGTAGGTAGGGCATCAGGAGTCAAGCTGGATTCAAGGAAAACATCATCCACCACATCCAGGACTAGGGGGATGGCCAAGGGTCTGTGTTGTGGAAGAATTAGGAATTCCCTGAGTCTCATTTTAGACTGAGGGTAGTCCTGACTCTCCCATTAAAAATGCGCCCTTAAAGTATGCAGGGTTTCCCCAAAGGAAAAATCCTCTGGGGGAGAGGCTAAAGGAATGGATTCCTCTGCATCAGAATCCTCATAAGTGGAGAAGGGCTGCATGTCTTCATAGTCAGATGCATCAGATTCATCTGACTCTTGTTCAGACAAAACTACTGGGTACAGATCTCTTTTTCTTTTTGAAGGGGTAGCATGATAAGGTCTTCTGCCATTTTAAGCATTTGAGAGTGAGTCAAGGTAGCAGTCGCCTGAGAGGGGGTAGTCAGTTTCTTAGGTGTGGTTCGAACCCTGGGCCTAAGGGACTCAGTTGTTTTTGAAAGAACGGTAGTTGCGAAAGAAGACGTCAGTTTGTGTCGAGATTCAGACGTGCGAAGGAGTTCCTCGGAAGCCGGTGCCTGCTCAGTGGCTCCAGACCCATCCAAGGTAGAGACGACTGCAATATCCTTAGATGAAGAAGAGTTTTGTGGCATACTGAACTCCGAAAAGGACTCGGTAGCGGCCTGCGAATCAACTGAAGCAGGCATCAGGGGCTGTGAAAGCACCTCGCTGAGTACCGGAGGATTGACGTCTAGCTTAATGGAAGCATCGTCGGATTGTTTGGACCTGTGCAGTCTGTCTCTGTCTTTATCTTTACATTTTTTCAGAAGATCTGCTGTTGGATGGCTTACCAAAGCCATATCGGAATTAGAGGACTGTAAACGGAAATATCTGGCTACAGTAAGGGTCCGATGACGGATAGTTCTGGCGTTAAAGCAAAGAAGCGACAATGGGGGACATCGTGGTCTGGGCCTAGGCAAGTGATGCAGTAAGAGTGGAAGTCTTGGTGTGGTATTTTCTTTCCACAGGCGAGACAATTATTAACATTTTCTGACATAGGACAGTCCAAGAAAAAAGTATCCCCAATGGGGTACATAGCTTTAGAAGACCTCAACTTCAATTCAGAGATGAAAACTCAGGTAGTGGCCAACTGGGACTCGTGCGCACTGCTTCTGCTTCGGGCTCTACAGCAAGAAAGACTGATGCAATGGCATCGGCTGCCTTATTTTATACCACTGACAATTTGACATCAGTCCTCAAGTGACAGCAACCGACGCAGACATATTAAGTCTCTGGTATTCGGGCTGGCCGAGGGCTACCCTGGCACGGATAACCCAAATGTGATGACTGCAGCAGTGAAACACGAAGAACATCCCCAAACATGTCCCTAGACTCTCACTCCAAGTTCCTATGCCCCCTGGAATTTATCAAGGTCCAACCCAATACTCTCATACTGGGTGACTTCAACTACCCTTCCATCAACTGGGAAAACTATTCAAGTACAACTGTACAGGCTTAACGTTTTCTGGAATTCATCAATTCCAATGCCCTGGATCAGCTCATTCTGACCCCCACCAGAGGCAGCAACATCCTCGACATGATTATCACCAACATGGGAGACCATTGCTCCACACCTATAGTTAATTCCTCCTTGGTTAAATCTGATCACAAACTGATCACCATGGAAATCTCCATCTCACCTAAACCCTATCCCGCTAAGGTGACCACCCTTAAAAACTTCTCTAAAGCCAACTTTGGGCTCTTAAAAACAGAGATGGCTAACTTTTCGGCACCCATACCAATGGAAAATAGCTACACGACTGCCGAATCATACACCAATGCACTGTACGACCATGTACACAAATGCATGGACCTTGCCATACCAAATAGAACCAAGACACTCATCTCCAAAGAAAGGAAGCCAATCTAGTGGTCCTCAGCTATCAAACTCTACAACAGAAGGAAGAAACTGTTGCAGAAAAAAATGAAGTCACAAGACTGAAAAAACTCCCTTATCAGTCTCAACAAAAAGCTGAGATCCCTTATCAAATCCTCTAAAGCCAGCTATGAAGGCAGACTTGCAGCTGACACCACTAACAACCACAAAGCCTTCTATAGTTATATCAAAAACCTCAAAGGTAATACCCAGATTTGCTCTGAGTTATTACATAATGGCACCTCCTATACTGAGCCAACCAATATAACCAACTTTACCCCTCCCTTCCCCCTCAAGGGCCCTATAACAATACCAGAAGAAAGCCTGGTACCAATCATTTCTGCAGCACAGGTATAAGCTGCATTGTCCAAAGCCAAGAATACAGCATCCATGGGACCTGATAATATCCCTGGCTGCGTCTTACATGAACTACAAATGAACTAGCACCACATCTGTGTGCCCTGTTCAATCACAGCCTTACCTCAGGCTATGTCCCTAACGAATGGCGCACTGCTACAGTCATCCCTCTCCATAAAGGGGGAGCAATTACAGACCCTGGGAACAGTCACCCCATTACAAGAAGCCTTTACATCCATCAAAACCTGGCTAATAAACTCCCTGCTAATGCTAAATCCTAAAAAAACTCAACTTATGTTCTTTCATCTTTCTAAAGCAGTAGCACCTACTCCCCCATTCTCTATTTCTGCATTAGATAATACCCCTATCTCCTCAGTCACACAAACCAAATTACTAGGGTTCATTATTGACAATAATATGAAATTTGACAAACACATAGCTCATACAATAATCAAAATCAACAAAAAACTAGGTACTCTTTACAGATGTAAAAACTTCCTAACCAGCAACAGTAAAGTTACCCTAGCTCGTACCCATCTTCTCTCTACCTTACTGTATCCTGTTCTAATTAATCTAAACAAGAGTGATTTAAACAAGCTATCAGTATGCTACAACAAAATAGGAAAATTTGCTACAAACTCTTCCTACCGCACCCACCACTGCCAGGCCCTTAAACAGCTTTCCTGGCTTGAACTCCCTAACAACTTAGCTCTAAATCATCCTCTTCTAGTTCACCAAATACTGTACCAACCTGACAAAACTCCAGCCATACAAGACCTGATAATCCTCTACTCCAATAACTGAGAACTTAGATCCACTAACAAAGCACTAATCGCATTCTCCAAAAGCCATTACAGCTCTGGTGACTCCCTGTATTCTAGCAACATTGCCAAGACTTGGAACTCCCTACCACTACAAATCAGGGTGCAACCTAATAAAACCATCTTCAAAAACCAGATTATTTCCCACCTAAGCAACTCCTGGACATGCAACTGCCTAGCACCTGGCTGACATATTCTAACTCCTTTCCAACCTCTTTAAAACTCCCAGATATGCACTATATATTATCACACATTACTTACCAACTCACTGTCGCCTACTCACCAGTGCCCCATCTATACCCAGTAACTCTTCCCCCTAGACTAAGCTGAAAAGCTTTCCCTTAAAATGTCAATGCACCTCATATGAACTTGTCTATATTCTCCTCCTTTTTGTTTTCCTTTCTTGTCTTATCTTCAGTACATCTTCAAGATTATCTACTAAACATACTGTATGAACAACAATCAAATGTTACTACCTGCTATACCTTATGTCCAGTATGTTAACAATTGTTCTGGAGATTTTCTCCATGGACCTCCGCTGAAAATGGACAGCAATGTCCAGTCAGACCTTCCCGGTAAACAAATGTAAAATAAATAAATTAGCCTGACGAGTCCGGTATGCAAAGCTATGGAGGGCATCATCATGGACCTGCTTAACTCATTCACTCCAATGGAGCCCAGGAAGTTTGCATTCTAACTTCCAATGGGTGGAGCCTAAGTCTTTTGACAGAATCAGGTGATGTCCTCACATTTCAAACACATGTTCGTATCTCTGGAACTATGGTGTTTATGAAAGAAGTATTAATGGCAAATTCTACAGCACAAACTATTTTTATAATGGTAGTGTTCTTTAGGTTCTAGGTCTTAAACTGAATTTTATAAGTCACAGTAAACACAGTAACTATTACATTTGTAGTATTTTGTAAACTACTTACAATATCTCAGCAACCACTCAAGTTATACACATACTGTCAGCAGCATTTTATTTATCTAGCTGAGAGCTTGCATATGAGGCGAAGGAGTTATGTCTGTGTTACGTGGTTATTGATATATTTAGAAAAATGTGAAAATGATATCTATATGAATTAATATAATAAAAACAACACTCAATATCTAGTTACCTGCACTAGACAGAGGTCAAATATTAATGCAGCTGAGTTTGCCATTGTGTAAACGTTAAGATGAAATATTTTAAAACCTTGAAAATCTTGTGCAGAGCTTGGTTTTGGCATTATTGATGCAAATATGAACAAGCAATATTTGACACCTAGAGGCACCAGTAGGAATTAACTGCAGATGCACCTGGAGGTGTCACTCGGATGTAATGAGTTAGCAAAGATATAGGCAATCTCCAAACTCTTGGTCTCACACAGTTTGGCTTTGTCAAGGGGAGAACCTGCCTGCTGCACCTGGCTGACTTATTTGAGGCAGTCACCAAGGCTGTGGATGAGGGTAAGGCGGTGCATACACAGTCTACCTAGACCTGGCCAAGGCCTTTGACACCATTCCGCACTCAGATATCATTGATAAACTCACCAAACTAGGCATCGTTCCTTATAACACTAGGTGGGTTGCAAATTGACTCACAGACAGGACCCACAAAGTGAAAGTTGCAAATTCCAAGTCAGACGGTCAACCAGTCAGGAGTGGAGTTCCACAGGGCTCAGGTCCTGGGCCTTCTCCTGTATGGCATCTACTTCTCAGAAGTCCAGGCCAACACAGAAGGACTCTGGCTGACTAAGTTCGCTGATGACTGCAAGCTAGGAGTCAATATCAACTCCCCAAGTGATGCAGACATCCTACAAAAGGGCCTGTCTGAGACCAATGACTGGTGTCAGAACCATGGCCTGAAGCTTAATGCCAAAAAAAGAAGATATGTCTTACCATAATGTTCCATCTGTGTTCATTCATTCATTACTGATAGGACTTCGGTTCCATCCTCGGAACCAACATGGACGTTTCTAAGCTCGTGCCAGCCAAAAACTCTCAGCTAAGACCTACCCATAATGCCCCTCACATAGTCTCTTCAGATCGAGTTTGCCCACCCCTATATTATAGAGATAGTAAGAGAAAAAGTAGGAGGTTCGGTTTGAGCAAACACCTTAACCAGGAGTTCCTTAAGTCCACCAGGAGTCCAGGCAGGGGGAAGGAGGGTGGGAAGTAATGAATGAATAAAGATCTACAACACAGATGGAACGTTATGGTAAGACATAACTTCATTATCTGATGTTGTAAATCTTTATTCATTTCTTACTGATAGGACCGAGTCCCCAGCTACCTGAGTCCTGGGTGGCGCTAAGGAAGGATATTTCTGAGCACCACAGACCCAAAAGATGCTTGTCCCCTGGAGGCCAAATCCAATTTGTAATGAGTGATAAAGGTATGAGGTCTTGCCCAAGTGTCTGCTGCGCAGATATCATCCATAGAGGCTCTGGAATGAAAAGCCACAGAAGTAGCCATCGATCTAGTAGAATGAGCCTTTATTCTGGAAGGTAAAGATTGTTTATTTTGATGGTAGATAAAGGTAATGATGTTCCTAAACCAGGAGGATAGAGTCACTTTGGAGACAGGTTTACCCAATCTGGGTCCCACAAAGGCCACAAACAATTGATCCGTTTTCCTGAATGATTTAGTCCTGTCCAAATAAAAATGAAGCTGCCTATGAACATCAAGGGTGTGCAAAAGATACTCCCCTCTGTTTGAATGCTGAGGGAAGAAAACCAGCAGGTCAACAGATCGGTTCATGGAAAATCCAGAAATGACCTTGGGGAAGAAGGAAGGGTCAGTACGAAGGGACACTCTATCCCTGTGGAAGATCAAGTAAGGTCACTTGACACTCAAGGCCTGCAACTCAGATACTCTTCTCGCTGAGGTAAGTGCTATTAGACGTAGTCTTCCATGATAAAAATGTTAAATCACATGAATCAGAAGGCTCAAAAGGAGGGCTTGTTAATGACTGAAGTACTATTACTGTGGTGGTGGTGCTGTGGTAGTGTTGTCGCCTCACAGTTAGACGTTGCCCATGCGATTCTCAGTTAGAGCATCTTCTGTGTGGCGACATGCGTGAATGGGCGTTCCTTCGGTGAAGGTTGTGCGTTAGGCCTGGCAAGCCAGCATGTAAAAATCTACTGCCAATCATTAGCGGACCGGAGTTCCGCTGTGGCGACCCCTAACCGGGAAAAGCCGAAAGACACAACGATGATTAAAGTCAAGTCCCAGGGTTCTACGGGGGGCTTGACAGGAGGTTTAACGTCAAATACTCCTTTCATAAAGGTTTTGCACAGATGGTGTGACATAACAGAAGAATTATCAAATCCATTATGAAAATTTGCGATAGCTGCTAAATGCACACTGACTGTCGATGCTGATGCTCCTGCATGTAGAAGGGTAGTCAGGTATTGCAGGATCTTTTGAACAGGCATAGAGAAAGGGTCTATGTTCTGATCTTTGGCCCAAGTAGAGAACCTAGTCCATTTACTAGAAGACATTTTTCTGGTGGAAGGTTTGTGTGAAGCCAGAAGACTCTCACGAACGGGAGATGAGATATCAGGCAGCCTGGCAATCACTGGAAGTGGAGGAACCAAGCTGTGAGCTTGAGGCTGTGGAGATTGGGGTGAATCAATCCCTGAGGATGAGACAGCAGACCATGAGACTGATCCAGGATCCACAGGCTGTGAATCAGATGAGGCCACAGGAAAGGAAACCAGACTTGACTGGGCCAATAAGGGGCAATGAGGATCACCTTGCATCCCAACCTTTGAGCTTTCTGGAAGAATTTCAGGATGAGGGGAAAGGCATACAGTAGACCCGGCGGCCAATCGTGCATTAGAGCGTCCCTCGGTGATTCCCCATGAGGGGGAATCAGGGCAAAGTAGCTTCTTCATTTGTTGTTTAAAGGGGAAGCAAACAGGATGCAGCAAGGCCTGCCCCAACAGCGGAAGATCCGATCCGCTATTACAGGATTGAGGGACCACTCGTGACTCATCAGGATGTTCCTGCTCAGACTGTCCACAATAAGAATGGAACTCCCGGGAATGTGCGTTGCTATAAGAAAGTGGTTGGAAGCTATTGCCCAGTGCCAAATCCTCATGGCTTCCCGACACAGGGGATAAGACCTGGTTCCACCTTGTTTGTTGATATACCAGATGACTGATGTGTTATCCGATTGAACTGCAATGTTTCCAGAATGGAGGGATGTATGGAACGCTTGCAATGCTAAGAGAACTGCCCTCAGCTCCAGGACATTTATGTGCAAATTGGCCTCCATGGGTGACAAGGTGCCTTGGACTGTCTTTCCCTGGAAATGCCCCCCCACCCTAACAGGGAAGTGTCCGTGGTCACCGTGGCCCTGGGCTGGGGGAGACAGAACGGTCGACACCAAAGATTCGATTTTGGCTTCATCCACCACAGCATTTCTTTTTTGCAAAGGTTTGTAAGGCATATCATGTGGTCGAGTGGGTGGGTTAAGATCGACCATTGTGAAGAAAGGAGCCTCTGTAGTGTTCTCATGTGCAACCTCGCCACCGGTACTAGGGTAATGGCAGCTGTCATGGAGCCAAAAGTTGTAGTACAAGGCATGCTGGTACAAAGGTCTGTGGAAGGAGGGCTTGGATCTGGTGTCTTATTTTCGAAAGCCTGTGAGGAGGGAGGGAAGCTTCACAGGATGTTGTGTCGAAGACCGCTACAATGAATTCCAGTGTTTTTGTTGGGAACATTTGAGATTTGTCCTTGTTGATCGTAATCGCCAAGCGGAGAGCTAGGCCTTGAGTGTAAGAGGCGCTGCAGGTTACAAGATTCCTAGTCGAGGCAGTAAGGATCCAATCGTCTAGATACGGAAACACCTGGAATCCTTGTAGTTGAAGATGAGCTACTACAACTGCCATACATTTGGTGAACACTCGGGGGGGGGGGGGGTTGTCGAGAGACTGAATGGCAGTGCCCTGAACTGGTAGTGATAGTTTCCCAGCCAGAAGCGGAGAAATCTCCAGGAGCGCTGATCCATCTTTATGTGGTAATACACGTCCTGGAGATCTATACAGCACATACAGTTGTCTTTTCCCTAGAAAGGGGAGAATGGACTGTACCGTGACCATCCAGAATTTTTGAGGTTTGATAAATTTGTTCAATAGGCTGAGATCCAGGATTGGTCTCCAGTCCCCTGTCTTTTTTGGCACTAAAAAGAACCTAGAGTAAAACCCGGAACCTCTCTGGTCTGGTGGGACTGGTTGGATGACACTTTTTCTTAGCAGCTTTTCTATTTCTAAGGCTGCTACATTCCTCTGATTAGGTGGCACATTGGGGATTCATTTGATGTGTCTGGGAGTTAAATTGAATGGTATCTGCTAGCCTCTGGATATTATTCTCTGCACCCAAACATCGGTAGTAGTGAGTTGCCAGGATGGCAAGTGCAGAGAAAAACTATTCCTGACTGCTTCCAGAGGAAAGCAATCGGGACGCTGCTCAGGAGCGCTGGTAGGGTCAGCCAGAGAAGGAATCTCTAGCGCCCTGGTTACATGGACCCCCTCTACCCCAAAAGGGGTGTCTTCCAGATGAGTTGCCCCCTCTGCCCCGGGGGGATTGCTCACAACGAGTGTCACGAAAAGATCCTTGGGATTTCTTGAACCACAATTTCCCTCCCCTCTAGTTCCTGGAGTAGGACCTTTGGGGGGTGAAAAAACATATGCCCAAAGGAGACAAGGTCTTTCCGTCTTTCTCACCTCATGCTAGTGTGTGATTCCTCGACAGGCACTTTGACTAAGGAAGATTTAAAGGGGTCTGCAAAATCACACAAATGCACCCAAGCATGACGTCTCATGACAATGCCTGATGTGGCAGCTTGAGCTGCCCCCTCGGTGGTGTGAGATATCAAACGCATCGAAGAGTTCGAGACAGATTCAAGGGTAGCTAGCTGTGAGGCGACAGTGTCACGCACCTCATCAGGCAGTACCCCCGCCAAAGAGGAAGACATTTCAGGAATTAGGTCTCTTTGCAGGCAAGTGAAGTGTGCCAGATAGTTCAGCGACCAAATGGCAAAGGTCGCTGAAGCACAGGTTTGCTTCCCTAGTCTGTTCATGGCCCGAGATTCCCTGTTCGAAGGATGGACAGTGGAACTATTTTCTGCCAGTTCCCTCTTGGTGGCCACTGCCATGACCATGGAATCAACAGTCAGCTGCTTGGGCCAGTTGGGCTGGTCTTCTGGGGTGGATAGAATTTTGTTTGGCCTCCAGGGGACAGGTTCTATGTTGTCCGGGGCCTTCCAGGCATGCTGCATGATCAGCTTTATAAGCTCATCTGCAGGTGGGGTCACCTAGGAAGTAGATGGCTGGGCACAGAAGGCCTACAAGAACACCGATTCCTCAGAAGAAAAGTTAGAGGACTTCCAGTCTCCTTGCTGATTGAGGATTTCAAGAATATCTCCAAATGAGACATCGTCTGGAGGAGACTGTAGGGACCCTTCTTCCCTCATCATAATCAGTGTCCTCAGTGACAGATTTCTCAGGGGAATCAAGGTGCTTCCTCTGGCACTGTTTCTTCTGGGGTGGCTCCCCAGTGGAAAGATCTGACGAGGACTTCGGAGAAAGGGGTCCCTTCAAAGGGAGGTCTTGTGGCTCCCGTGCCTGGGATCCCAAAGTAGGGGGTTGGGACAGCTGCATGCTGGGGGGGGTTCTGGTGTCGATGCCATTGGTGCTGACTGCAAGCCTGTGGAGGCAAGGACCCTCTCCATCACCTGGAAAGCAGGCCCTTCCGAGGAGGGATGGGAGCCTGGAACTGAAAAGGACAACCTCGGAACTGGGGCCACACCCCACCCTGAGGAGCCCACCTCCAGGTGAGGAGCTCCAAGAGGACTGGAAGCTGTTGGAGCCATGGACATAGACGGTGCCAGCAAAAAAATAGGTGCCAGGCTAGGTACCAAGGTGTTGACTGTCCAAACACAGCTGCTCCGAGAGTGTACCGGTTCTAACTGAGCCGATGCAGCAAGGGAGGTCAGTGCCCACAGGGGGAACTCCGTAGTCGGAGTGGGTATGGTTGTCAAAGCCGGTGTCAGAACCAAGGACGGCACCGAAGCCGATGGTGTCGAGGCTGGAACTGAAATAGGAGTCAACATCAGAGATGGCACCGAGGGGGAAGACACAGGGTCTGGTGCCAAAGAGGTCTGCACCGGGGGTGCCGGAGAACCACAGTGCCAACTCGGTTCCCTAACAGTTGGGGATGTAGGAACAGAGTGACTCTGTTTTTCCTTGTGTTTCTTGGTTTTAGGAGGTGGTGAGGCCTCCGACCCAGAGAGAGCCTCCGAAAAAGGCGTTTTGACTAAACCTTTCAAAATTAACTTGTTTTTGCACTCTGCTAGAGTGCGATTGTTAAAACTAGAGCAGATATCACAAGAAGCATTTATATGGTCCACGCCCAAACAGTAAGCGCAGCGAGCATGACCGTCTGAGTTGGGCATCTTTCGCCCACACTTGTCACACTGTTTAAACTCCAACTTAACTTTGACATAATACTGGCAACAAACAGCTACCAAGGAGGAAACAATAACAAGGAGAAAAAAAATGGGAGGTGTTTTTTTTTGAGACAATGAAGGAAAGGACAGAATACCAATGATGGTATTTAGAAATACCACAAGTGGTAAAAAGGGGGCCTACCAAAGGCAGGAGAGAGAGACAGTACCAACAATGGTAAAAGGTTAACTACCAAAGGTAGAGGGTAGGAATTAGAAGCAGGTTACAGCTGAGGGTTGAAAAAAGCAAAACTGACTAAAAAGGACAATGTTTTGAGAGAAAACTACACAAAAAACACAAAATTTCCACTTAGCTTTGAGAGAGAGAGGCTAGGGCACATCTGACTATGAATGCGGCAAATGAGATCGGAAGAGACTATGAGACGGGCATTATGGGTAGGTCTTAGCTGAGAGTTTTTGGCTGGCATAAGCTTGGAAACGGCCGTGTCGGTTCCAAGGACGGAACTGAAGTCCTATCAGTAAGGAATGAATAAAGATTTAAGTCGTCAGATAATGTGTCATCATCCCCTTTGGAAAAAAACTCAGTTCCCACGAATTCCCATGTTGTTGCGGGTCCACTTAACAGTGAAGGGGATATAAGAGATCTGGGCACCCAGGTCGACAGCCACCTCACCTTTAACCAGCACAATGCCACTGTAGTCAAAAAGTCCTTCTACATGGCACATCTTATAATCAAAGGTTTCGCATCTAGGAAGAAAGAGGTCATGATCCCTCTCTACTCATCCCTCATTAGACCAATCATCGAATATTTTTATTTATTTTACATTTGTTAACCGGGAAACTCCACTGGACTCATGTCCATTTTCAGTGGAGGTCCGAGGAGAAAAGCTCCACATTTAAGAAACAGACAATATGAACGAATGTGGTAAGCAAAAACCAGTACAGATATGGCAATCAAGTACAATGTTCAAAAACAATTATGGACCTTTATATAAAAAGGACACAAGTTAGGTAGATATGACAGCAAGAACAGTGTGGACACAGTTACAACATGATTATAACAAGTAATCAATCAACAGGCAATATACTTATGAGTTTACTTGGGCAGTAGGCATGGCTTGCCACGAAAAGAGCGGTTTACCATCTAGAAACAAAATGGAGGACAGTGAGGAGGAAAACTAAGACCTAGCCTGGACCATTACAGCAGGAGAGCCAGGATGATCTGAGGGGAGTTATTAGTGAGTTTTTAAATTGTGGTAAGGATGTAATGGAAGATGCATGTGTAGGTAGTGAGTTCCATATTTTGGATATGAAATTGGAAAAGAGTGACTCCCCCTGCAGTGTTGTGGGGTTTGATTACCTCAAGAAGGGATTTACTGCTAGAGCGGAGAGTCCGGTTGTTGGAGTATGGTTTTAGTAGGTTATGCAATGATGGGGTTTTATCAGGATAGTGCAAAATCTTATGAGCTAGTATGAGTTGATTGTATTTTAAGAGTTGGGGGAATTCTAGCCAGTCAAGCTGCTTTAAGGCAGTGCAGTGGTGAGTTTTATATGGGGAGCCTGAGGCAAACCTGGTGATTTTGTTGCAACAGGATTCTAGTTTTATTAACTCAGTCTTTTTGAGATTGGTAAGGATAGGGGAGGAGTACAGCAGGATGGATAGGAGATGAGTGCGTGCTACTGTGGCTTTTGAGTGTTTTATAAGATATTGTCTATTTCTATAGAGGGTCCCTAGTTTTTTTGTGTACTTTCTTAATTGTGTGGGCAATGTGAGTATCAAATCTCAAATTATTTTCAATCTCAACACCGAGGAGTTTTATGTGAGCTGAGGGAGAAATTTTAGTTTTATTACTGGATGTAATATTAAAGGTGAGGTCAGAGGGGGGTAGATCTGGTTGGTTTGAAGATAAGTAGTTTTGTTTTGCTAGGATTTAGAATTAGTTGAATGTTGGATAGAAATGTTTCAACTGATAGGAAAGATTGTTGAGTAAGTGACTGGAGTTCATGTAGGATAGAAGCTGCACAGATGAGTGTGGAATCGTCTGCATATTGAATAAAAGTTGCGAGGGGAGTAGAGGTGGGGAGGTTGTTAGTGTACAGAGAGAATAGTAGTGGGCCTAAAACAGAGCCTTGTGGCACATCCAGAGTAACTGAGAGCAGAGGGGAAATTTAGTTCTGCCACAATACGGCTTGTTGGTGGCCAGCTAAGTAGCTTTGAAACCAGGTTAAGGAAGAGTCACTGAGCTCAATATTAGAAAGAGGTTTGATGAGTGTACTGTGTCTAACCATGTCAAAGGCTTTTGACAGGTCGTGGAAGGTTGCAGAAACAAATTTACAATTATTTCTGTGGTTGTTGACTGTGTTAGTGAAGGACATTAGGGCTGTAGTGGTACTATAAGAGGGACGGAAGTCATGTTTTGTAGCTGATAGGATTTGTTGGGTATGCAAATAGTGCACGAGTTGAGAGTGTATGCACCTCTCTAGGATTTTGGCTAAAGGGGATAAGGTAGCTACTGGGTGATAGTTGGTCAGTTCTGTGGAATTTCTTCCTTTATGAAGAGGGATAATATGAGATATTTTCCAAATTTCAGGGACAAGGGCTTCTGTTAGGGATCTATTGATGAGAATGGAAATAGGTTGTAGGAATTCAGCTGGTATTTTATCGGATGGTGGGCTTACTTTAAGATATTTTCTAATCTTGTCTGTAGAGATGTGATGGAAGTGGAATAAGTTAATATTGCTTGGTGGTTTGCTAGGTTTTACAGAGTGAGGGTTGTTATTGGTTGGATAGGGCAAGAATTGTGTTAGTGAAGAATTTGTTAAATTGTGTTACTATGGTTTCTGATGTGTTTACAAAGGTAGGGGAGGGAGTACTACTTTTACCTGGTGACAGTATATTGTTTATGGCTGCCCAGAATTTTTGAGGATTGCGCTGATGTTTTATTTGTATTTTAGGGTAGTAATTAGTTTTGTCCATTTTACGTAAGAGGAAAAGAGGAAGGCCTAAGATAAGGTTTATGGATGTGGTGAGAGAGGACATGCAGGTGGTTGGTGTGACAGAGCAATATGCAGAGGACAGGAAGAAATGGAAACCGATGATCAGCTGTGGCGACCCCCTAATGGAAACAGCCGAAAGAGAATAATTAGTTTTGTCCAGTTTTACCAGTTTCTTGACGTTATTTCTGAGCTCCTGGTTGTTTTGCTTAGTGGTTAGGGATTTAATTTTGTGCTAGTGTACCCAGGCTTTGTCTCTGGCCTTGAGGAGGGATCTAGTTTCCTTGCTTAACCAAGGAGCACTGTTAGCTTTGATCCTAATGGTTCTAGGAGGTGCATGTAGATTAGGAGGTTTAGAAAGGTAGAATTAAAATATCTGACAGCCTCGTTTAGGTCAAGATGTTGTAATCGTGACCAACTACATTGTTTGAGGTTAGTAATAAGGTTTGTTGGGTTGAAATCCTTTTTATTTCTAATTTGGTGGACTGTTCCCTTTGTCGTAATGGAAATGCTGTCTGAGCAGGAAGGTTGTAAGATGGTCACTCAGACCATCAGGCAGGCAGCCTGCTTGATAGAGGTGGTCTGGTTGGTTTGTAAGTATTCAGTCAAGGATAGATTCCTTGTTGGAAGATTTGTCAGATCTGGTTGGGGTTTGGATGGCTTGTGAAAAACCATGAAGGTTAATAGGGTTGGAAGGGGCATGTTAGCCAATCAGTATTAAAATCCCCCGTGATAATGGTTTCATGCTGGAGAGATGTGCAGCACCAACAGAGTAGGTTTTCAAGAGTTTCAATGTTGTTTTCAGGTGGTATATAGCATCCAATTATATTAATTAGTTTGTTTGAGTTGAGTTTTAGGTGAGTGAAGAGTATTTCTGATTTGTCTAGATTTGGATGTTGTATATTTGTAGTCTTTATTGTCAGATGATTTTTATATAGTATGGCAATACCACCACCTTTCTTGTTAACTCTATACTTTCTTAGAATATTGTAACCTGGTGGGATAATTTCATTATCTGGGATGTGTGGTTTGAGCCATGTCTCTGTTATAACAACTATGTCTGGTATGTATAGTGACAGATAAGCATGTAGGTTGTGTGTTTTTTTGTTGATGCTTCTAATAATAATGTTAAATAAGAGAAGGTTTGTTGATTTTCTTGGGAGTTGAAGCAAGTTGATGGGGAGAGTGGGAATTTGGGAGGTGGGGATATAGGTGGAGATTGTTGGATCGGAGTTTGGGTGGATGTCACCACAACAGGATAGTTTGGAGGCTATGTAGACTGTTGTTTCCAGTAACAGTTTTATGTTCTTCTCATAGCGTATGGAGAGTGTGAGTGTGGGGTGAGAAGGTAGTAATACAAAAGGAGCATAGTCTGTGGCTGTGGGACAAGTATTGAAGATAGCAGGGAAGTTAGTTATGTGGTAACTGTTAGAACATAATGCCCCGTTTAGCATGGTACCTGACCAGACACCTACAACAGCTGGAGAGCCCACAAAAGTACCTCACAAAAAGGATCCCAGGCCTTAAACACATGTCCTACATGGAGAGACTCAAGGAACATCAGCTGTTCTCAGTCTCTTATCGTTTACTTAAGAGGTAATCTCTGCCTGACTTACAAAGCCATGTCTGACCCAGCCCTACTTGAAATGCTACACCTAATGAAATTCCAATCCTCCCACGCCACACGCTCCAGAGATCACAACATCATTATCACAATTAACAGAACATGCTGGAGGGACAGGTTCATCTCCCAAAGACTGCCAATACTCTGGAATAAGGTTCCCATTAATGTCAAGAAGAGCACCTCGCTGTCCCTCTTCAAGAAAAATCTTGATGCGTGGATGGGTAACAGAAAGTTCACTCCGGGGATCATTCCAGTTGCCCTACTGGATAGGGGCACTGTGACCTAACATTGGGTGGCAAGGTGCCTGGGCAATGTTTTTGGCCTAGGCTTGTAAAGGCTCCAGGGCCATTAGCCTAGTACAAACCTATGAACATAACATGAATGGCCACTTTTACCTTTCAACGCAAAGCCACCATCATAACTCACATAATATGGTCAACCCATTCAGAGAAATGTAGATCGCTCTATTTCAAGTTTCATTTTTTTTTTTAACAAGAAGAGAAACATTTTAAGCACATTTAATAAGTTATCACTTAAGATATAGACATATATATATATATATATATATATATTAGCAGATAAGAAAACAAATCATATTAACATTTTTTCCATTAACATATATTATACATTACAAATGTTTGCTTTATTTCGAACAATTGTAATTCAGTCCAACAATACAAAACACGATCAATTCCTGCCTTCTTTTAAACCTCCCTCCTCCTGCTTCTAAACATTCTCTAAGTTTTGTTACCACAAATTTCATTTACTTCTATATAATTTGCTCCTTCTCCTTTCTAAAGATCTCTCTTCCAGTTCTTTTAGCTTTTTACAGTAGTCAATACTTCAGAAACAGTTTAGATTTTAATTTCCATTTTGTAATAACTGCTTTTTTTGGCAGACAACAGAATTAAACTTAACAAGGCCTTACTACATCTAGGCAATTCCTTACAGACATTTGCTCACCCAATATTTCTGATGGAGTACTCCTGTAGGGGATTTTTAAGATCTGCCAACTTGTTATACTCCCAAAAACCATGTTCCCAGTTACTTCTTTCTTTCCCATCACACATCCAGCATATGCTATCTACCTGAGGAAAAAATGTCTGATGACTACTTGGGGTATAAAGTACCTATGTACACATTTCCAAGCAAAAATCCTAAACCTTCAGGACTTTGTCGTATACCTGGGAGCCATACAAATGTCCTTCCATTGTTCCCTTGTATATTGCTTTTCCAGTGTCTCTTCCCAATCTTTTCTAACCTCCTCTTATTGATTTTTATAAGTTATTGTGCAATATTTTCATTCTCTGATTGATTCTTATAGTTATCATGCATTATTTTACATGCCCTACTAACTATCCTCGTAGCAGCTTCTGTTCTAGATTTGACTAAAAACTCTACTAGAGCAGGTCTTCCACTTAGGATTACCCTATCCCTTTCTCTTTGCCTTTACTCAGATATCAATCCCTGGTAGGGAAGGCAGCCTCTAACCTACAGTCCAAACTTCTTAGCCTCATCCCACTCTATTACCTTTCCCTCTCTTGTTACTTGCTCCCAATACCTGGGTTCCTTTGCCAGTTTTCTCCATTAAATTCCAGCCCCCTCTTGCCTATTTTCTGTACCCCTACTTGCAGTGATTCCTATTGGCAAAATTTGCTTTTGTCACAGCCTGCGTGCCGTGGCAGGGCTAGCCACTCGATGATGTAAAATATGGCTCTAGGTGATTCGGTCATGTTGACTAATGTTGCCAAAAATGGTCATGGGTAGATACCGGTGATAAGTGAGTTGAGGACCCCGGCCTAATCTGAACCACGCCAGGGACCCATGCTAATGGTGGGAGGGGTATATGTGCCCCTATTGGCCAGTGTGTGCCCGCCATAAAGCCCAGCAGCCCTGGGTCAAAAAGCTACTGGCTGGCCGATGTCTAGTTGCCCAGCCTAGGTTACCTGGGATAGCTCTGTTGAGCAAAACCTGGACGTAAAACAAACCAACCTGCCAAACATGAACTGAAAATTGCTATGCTTAATGTAGGCTCACTGACAGGATGCAGCTTGGAAGTGTATAACATGATGATACGGAGGAGGCTGGACATCCTATATATCCAGGAGACGAGATGGAAGGTCAGTGAAGCAAAGCCACTTGGCTTGGGATCCAGAGTCTACTACTCAGGTGGAGGGCAGGCTAGAAATGGTGTAGGAATTGTTGTGAGAGAGAGGCTTCAGAAGGCAGTAAGGGATATTATCAGAATTACTGACAGACTCATGGCAGTCAGACTCCAGTGTAATGAGAGGGCAGTATTCATAATCTCAGCCTATGTTCCATAACAGAGTTGTGATAGTAAGGAAGAGAGTGCATTCAGACAACAGCTGCAAGACCTACTAGATAAAGCAGGACAACATGAATTGGTGTTGATAATAGGTGACTTGAATGCACATATCGGGACAGACAGAACAGGATATGAGGACTGCCTGGGGCCACATGGGTGGGGCAACAGGAATAAAGAAGGAGAAGCCATTCTAGACGTCTGTCTGGCAAATGGCTTGATAGTAACAAGCACATGGTTCAGAAAGAGAGACAGTCACAAGATCACATACAACAGTAGTCAACATGCAACTCAGGTAGACTTCCTCCTAGTAAGGAAAAGGCACTGGGGCAGAATCCATGATTGCAAAGTCATCCCCAGTGAAACAGTTGACCCACAGCATAAACCACTAGTTGCCACAAACAGCTGCAAGCAGTGGTTAGAGAAGGCTCTAAGATCAACAGAGACCAGACTGAAGACCTGGAAGATGACTGGAGAGAAAGTACAACAGATCAAGGAATTACTCAAGGCTCTAGCACCCTAAAAAGAGGAGGAAATAGGTGGAGGTGAAGAAGAATGGCAGCGCCTAAAAACAACATGTGTTAGGACTAGAAAAAGATATGTGGCCGAGCCAGGTATGGAAATAAGGAACATAGGGAAAGCTGGTGGTGGAATGCAGAAGTCCAGGAAGTCATCAAAAGAAAAAAGGAGTGCAGGAAGAAGTGGGAGACAGAAAAGACTGACCAGGCTAGGAAGGACTACTGGTTGGCTAACAAAGAAGCTAAAAAAGAAGTTGCAATGCATTAGCAAAGAACAGGGCATTGGAGGCACTCTACCAACGTCTGGAAAGTGACTCAGTAAGGAGCACAAAGAAACTACATCAGGTTCCAAGGCAAAGACAGAAAGATAAAGAAGATAGACACCCTTCATAAGGGATGCCAGCAACAACCTGCTCATTAGTCCAGAGGACATCAATGGCAGATGGAAGGAGTATTTCCAGCAGTTTCTGAATGAAGAAAACCCCACAGAAGCTGTATTGCCCCAAAAACAGCCTACGATGAGAGAAGAGGAGGAGCCTACCCTAAAAAAGTAAGAACAGCACTAAGGATGATGGAAGTCAGGGAAAGCAGCAGCCTCAGATGAGGTCACAGCAGATATGATAAAGATGCTGGGTGAGACAGGGGAGAAATGGCTCCTGAGGGTACTAATAG
Organism: Protopterus annectens; assembly: GCF_019279795.1. Classification (NCBI taxonomy): domain Eukaryota; kingdom Metazoa; phylum Chordata; order Ceratodontiformes; family Protopteridae; genus Protopterus; species Protopterus annectens. The sequence goes on along the minus strand of NC_056743.1, from coordinate 1,299,013,768 downwards.
CAGTGTGGAGAGAAAGGTGTATCCCAGATGACTGGAGAATAAGCATACACGTGCCAGTGTACAAGAACCAACTGTGGGCAGTACAGAGGCATCAAACTCCTATCACACTGCATGAAAGTTCTGGAGAGGGTGATTGATAAACGGATACGCAGAGTAGTAGAATGTAAGATGGGAGATGAGCAGTTTGGATTTAGATCAGGATGCAGCAGAATTGACTCGATGTTTGCATTGAGACAGATAGCTGAGAAGAAGCTAGAGATGAGGAAAGAGTCCAACTGGGCATTCCTAGAATTGGAGAAAGCATCTGACAAGGTCCCAAGAAAACTGATCTGTGCAGTACTGCTGTGGTTTGAAGTCCCAGAAACATTTGTAGAATTAGTGCAAGCTATGTACAAGGAACCAATGACTCAAGTGCGAACAACGTTCGGCCTCACACAGGGGTTCCCAGTGGCTGTACATCAGGGTTCAGCTCTGAGCCCACTGCTATTCATACTGGTGATGGACTACATTAGCAAACAGTGGGGGACAGAAAAACAAAGCTGCTGTATGCAGACAATGTGGCAGTACATGTAGATTCTGAGCTAGAACTTCAGCAAAGGATAGGAGAATGGAATGCAAATCTGAAGGCACATGGGATCTAACTTAGTACAGATAAGACAGCAGTAATGGCAGCAAATTGGGGAAATCAGAAGAAGCTGAGAATAAAGATAGAAAGGAAGATAGTGGAACAAGTAAACCGCTTCAAGTATATGGGAGGAGTAGTTGAGAAAGGTAGTCTGAATGAAGAGGTCAAAGCTAGAATTAGAGGGGCTACAGCCAACTGGCATAGAGTATCAGGTGTAGTCTATGACAGAAGAATGCCAAAGAAGCTGAAAAGTAAGGTGTACAAGACAATGGTGCGACCAGTACTACTGTATGGTACAGAAACCTGGGCAGTAAAGGCAGAACAGTTGAAGAAGCTAGAGGTGATGGAACTGAAGTGCCTGAGAAAGGTGATAAGATGCACACTGTGGGACAGACGAAATGAGGACATAACTGCAGAAGCCAAAGTATGTCTAATTGCAGAAAAGATCAAAGAAAACAGATTAAGGTGGTTTGGGCACGTGTAGAAAAGCAGAAGACAATCTGGTAAGGAAGATTTGGGACAGACAGGAAGAAGGTAAGAGGAAGCAAGGACATCCAGCAAAGAGGTGGATGGATTGTGTGAAAAAAGATTTGTGACAGTCAGGCATGAGGGTTGAAGAAGGCAGGAGTGTGGCACTGAATCGAGAAAGTTGGCGACAGCACGATACCCTAAATCCCATGTAGAAAAAGGGGGCTGATGATGATTATGATTCTTGTGTTGGCTTAATTCTTAAAATATTTTCTGCAGCTTTATGAATACAATATTCTTCAGAGATGTTGTTATTCTCCTTAAAGATTTGCATCCAAAATCTCAGTCTCTCCTTACTTCTTGAACTTCAATTTCATCATCATTCCTTTGCACTTTGAAATTATAACATTCTGTTTGTATTATGTATATGAGCCTTAACTGTGGACCTTTAAAATACCCCTTCAAATCAGGTACTCCTAAACCTCCTTGTTCTGTTGGGAAAACCACCTTATCCCATGTAACTCTTTCCCTCTTGGAAACAAGAAAAGCAACATTAATGTCAACATCTGTGAAAGAAAATAATTTGGTCCATCAAAGAATAAACCAAGCTCACAACACACTGAGAAGAAAGAAAAAAATAGAAAAAAAAAAACAGCAGCTTCATTAAAAGATATCAAAACAAAATCATTTAAAATTTCCAGTTGTTTCTCGAGTAAGGTTTCAGCTGCAAATTGTTAGCATTTTAAATTCAGCTTCTTAACTTTAATTTGATTTTTAATTTACCACATTACATTAGTCTCTTATGTTAGAGAATCTACTCAAGTCTCTAGCTGTTTTTTTTTCTGTTATGTGCAACAGTTTTGAAATACAAAGTGTAGTAAAAAAATATATCCTGTTGATTTTTGGGGTTTAATGGAGAATTCTTCTTTCTTTACAATATTCACAGTGCAAGAGCCCAAACTCTCTAATTAAATCTTTTTACCCCTTTGTGCTTGACCCTACACCAGTGGTATATGTAAAAGCATAAACAAAAAAACTGTGGGCAATGCTGGATTTGCACATATTACAGGTGCATACATACTTTGTGGAGAAGGATGTTAAGGTCACACACTTAATGTACCTGGACAGTAGATATGCATATCTGTTCTGGTGACACTGTACAACAGTAATGGGATATGCTAGTATTAACATGATACACCATCTCCTTCACATACCAGTACTGTTACCAGCCCAGTTCCTACATCCAATCTACCACAAAGTACCAGGGTTTTCTCACCTGCCCTGGATAGGGTTATCAGAAGTTCCTCAATTTCTGTGGTGGATGGACATGCCCTTCTTGGATTGCAGTACCATACTGGTAACCCTGTGATGTACCTGTACTAGTGTCCTGCACCACTTCCAGCCACACCTGGTCCAAGAAAGCCTTGTCCACTTTCCTCTCTAAGGAATATGCAAGCCACGTGTGAGTAGAGCCATAGTAGCACCTCTGTCTCTGGTTCTGTGAACTTTTACAGATGTTGCGTTTTCCTGGTCCCATGACAAGATGTGTACACCTGTGGGCTACACATGTGAATCAGTAGCTGTACTTATGCATGGCTATCAATGCTAGTTGCTGGCCACTGACCTGTCTGACAATCTGCTGCCACCATTCAAACCTTGTGCCATACTGGCAACAATGGACATGTTATCACTGCCGCTATCTGTTGGCACTGCACCTGCAGTAAATGCTGTGACTTATGTACAGGAGGAATCATACCTCCTATAGCATATCTTCTGGTCTGTATGCATATGGGTTGGCACTGTACTTTCTGAAAAGCACTTGCTACATTCATTTGTGCTGATTATTGTCTGTTTTTTCACTTCACAGTGGCAGAGCAGATTATATTGTGAGGCCTACCTAAGCAGATGAAACAAGCAGCAGGGTTAAGAGAAGTAATAAAAGAATAAAACTACTGTTCAATCTCAGCCTTACTAAAGGATATGTACCCAAA